>NW_008605207.1:0-7777 GCF_000691845.1 Merops nubicus | reverse complement strand
GTTGCCCCTTGTCCTGTCCCTGGGCACCACTGAGCAGAGTCTGGCCCCAGCCTCTTGCCCCCCGGGGCCCTTTAGCTCTTGCTCAGCACTGCTCAGATCCCCTCTGAGGCTTCTCCTCTCCAGCTCAGCAGCCCCAGGGCTCTCAGCCTGGCCTGGCACAGAGATGCTCCAGCCCCTCAGCACCTCTGGAGCCTCCACTGGACTCTCTCCAGTAGTTCCTTGTCCCTCTTGAACTGTGGAACACAGAACTGAACCCCATACTACAGGGGCAGAGTAGAGGGGGAGGAGAACTCCACTTGACCTTCTGGCCACACTCTTCTTCATACAGCCCAGGAGACCATTGGCCTTCTTGGCCACCAGAGCACACTGCTGGCTCATGGGCAACTTCTCCCCCAGCACTCCCAGCTCCTTCTCCGTGGCGCTGCATTCCAGCAGGTCAGCCCCTTCCCTTCACTGGTCCATGGGGTTATTCCTCCCCAGGTGTAGAACTCTGCACTTGCCCTTGAACTTCTTGAGGTTCCCCTCTGCCCATCTCTCCAGCCTGTCTGGGTCTCTCTGGATGGCAGCCCAGCTCTTCTGTGCCAGCCACCCCTCCCAGTTTGGTGTCATCAGTCCACTCTGTCCCTTCTGCCAACTCACTGGTGAATATATTGAGTAATTTTACAATATGGATGTGTAAGAAATCAACCAGCTGCCTTTTAAGGGCTTTCTTTTTGCATTCAAAACTGTTTAATGGTTTTTTTTACCCCCTAACACTGTCTTAGAGAAACTCAGTGTTTGCTTTTATCCACTTCACAACAGAAAACATTCCGAACTGTCCGAACTGAACGTGAAGGTTCTGGAAGCTCTGGAGCTCTACAACAAACTGATGAATGAAACCCCCATGTACTCTGCCTACTCCAAACTCCACCATCCTGCACAATACCCACCTACATCTTCTGGTGTCCCAGCACAGGTCAGTATCCCTGTCTGGAAACAGAGACTTGCCTAATATAGATTTCTATTTTAAAAGCTGGAGAGTGTGTCTTTCCTGCTAGCCTACGAACAATCTGACATTGCCTGCTGACTCTTTATAGCCTTTAGAAGAAAACAGAGTCCTTCAGCTTGCACCCACCCTGTACAGTAAAGCCTCCTCATTAACTTTGCTCCACGTAACAGATGCTGGAAAGACTGCAAGATTCCTTCTGTGGTTAATTCTGTTCCAGTTGGAGTTGTGTGTTTCAGCAGCTTGCTGGAGGTTCTTGCCGTGAGTCACGTCCTCGGTCTTTCAAGTGAGATGTTCCCCTCGTGGCTGAGAGCAGGGACAGAGTGAGCTTTAATATTAGTGCACTAATCCAGAGTGCAGTCTGCTGCTAAATACAGAAACACTCCCCTGCTTTTAGCTCTTTTTTTTCCCCTGAAGAAATGAACTTGTTGTATTTGGGGGTGGAGCTGCTCGAGCCCGTTTCACTCTATCCCTCATGTGCCTTATTGATGTGTTCAGGAAAAGAAAATAGAGGAGAAGGATCTTCAAGATGGTGTTTGGAGAAGGAGCAGAACGAGGGGTTTTACTTGAAATGAATTTTACTTCAATGTTAATTGTTCAGTGGGAAAAGAATAGTTGCCATAGCAACTGCTAGATCTGAAAATATGTCAGTTGACAGTACTTCCATGTCCTCAAGTCCTGCTAACGATGGAAAATTCATTATACTTGGAGGTTAAGAAGTAATTTGAGGTAACTGGAGTTTACTCTTTCGACCCAGAGGCGTGCTGGGAGGGGTGAGAAGCAGGAGCTGGTGTCAGGGCTGGGGGCAGAACTGTCCTGCACTGCCCAGGCACCACCCAAGGGCCGTACCCAGAGAGCGGTGTGGGTCACACCACCTCTTCCATCAGCATTTTAGCCAAAGATTCCATTCTCTTCAACCAGAAATGCAAGGAATTGAAGTTTTTGCTTTCCTTCTGTGTTCCAGTCTTAAAATATTCTCATGGTTTAATTTCCAAAGCATGTTAAATAACAAACCTCAGCTGGTGCCCATCTTCCCACTCAGCTCTGCGTGCGGCGAAGGACGCAGGGACTGAACGTTTCAAAGGCAGGCAGATTGGAGAGGAAGAAAGGGGGGAAGGTTTCTGGGGGAGGCAGAGGTTTTGTCCTGGGTACAAAAGCCTCTTTCAGCTCCTGAGCCCTGGCCTTGTTAGCAGCACACGTCTGGAAGAGGGGGGGGTGACCTTCTGGTGAAATAAAGGGCATTTATTAATAAGAAGTTACACGGTTTGGGTTCAGAACCCTGTTAGGAAAACTAATTGCTGTTCATCCAGCCTTTGAAGCCTGACACATTTCTTTGTTGTAGTGCTACCCTGTGCCACGTTTGCTGCTGCTTCATGGATAATTAAAAGGTATAAAACGTGGTTTGTGTGTGTTTTTTTTTATTTACAGTCGTATCCTGTACAGCCACCTAGTGGAAACTACATGATCCAGGGTGTTCACCAAGTCACCATTTCCCCAGGTTACAGCCTAGGGCCTGATCAGATGGGGCAGCTGAGGTCTCTGCCACAAAGTGTGAACTCCTCAGGAGCAACTCAGCCAGCACAAGCTGCCTATTTAAGGTACCTCTTCAGCAAACTGTTAAATCACCTTCTTCCTGAAGCTACACTGCTTTGTGTAGAGGTTGTGTGGGGTTGGGGGGTTCACAGTGATGTGAAATACTGTTTGGTTGTTGGTGAAGGGGGGTGAGACACTGGCATGGGTCACCCAAAGAGGGGGTAGAAGCTCCATCCCTGGAGGTGTTGAAGGCCAGGCTGGATGGGGCTCTGAGCACCCTGCTCTAGTGGGAGGTGTCCCTGCCCATGGCAGGGGGGTGGAACAACATGAGATGAGCTTCAAGGTTCCTTCCAACTCAAACCATTCAGTGATTCTGTGATAAAACATTTTTTCTCAACTTTCTAAAAACCAGCCCACGACTCCTTGGGTTAGATGTTAGGAAGTTCTTCCCTGTGAGGGTGGTGAGACCCTGGCCCAGGTTGCCCAGGGAAGCTGTGGATGCTCCATCCCTGGAGGTGTTCAAGGCCAGGCTGGATGGGGCTCTGAGCAACCTGCTCTAGTGGGAGGTGTCCCTGCCCATGGCAGGGGGGTGGAACAACATGAGATGAGCTTCAAGGTTCCTTCCAACCACCCCCAAGTCTGCTCTCCATCCCTTCACCCCCAGCCTGCCTGATACCAGGGGTCGCCCCTCCTGCCGTGCAGGACCCTACCCTTGGCCTGGTTGAACCTCCTGAGGCTCATGAGGCCAGCTGACCAGGAGAACTTGGTTTTGGGTCGTTTCAGCCCGGGACAGGACCCCGTGTTGAACCAGCCCTACGGGAGCCAGAGCCCTGCCGTGCCCCCCGCGGCCGGCACGGCCGCCTACGCCCCGCAGCAGATGGCCCTGCCCGTGGAGATGGCAGCCTACCACAGCAGCACCACCAGCCTGCCTCAAGGACCAGCTTACCCCCTGGCTGTCCCTCCTCCCCCCGTTCTCCAGCAACCCACGAGTTACCACCAGCAGCCTCTCCTCTAGGAACACACCAGCTCCGTTGCCGAGTTCCTGAATAAAGGTGGCCCAACCGAATGGTTTTTATGGATACCTGTCATGGATATCAAAATACATTTTCCTTTGGAAATAACCCAGCTTACTGCAGAGTGAAAATACACATCAGATCTGATCTTTAAGATAATTTGAATTAGATTAGCTGATAGTTTAAAATAATACCAGATTACTCTGGTACCCTTGTTTCGGCGCTCTCACAAAAGGCCACTCACGAATCTTGACAAGATTGTCCAAAAGTCATTTTTTTTAAGTGTGTTTCTGAAAACTTGAGGATGCTTCATCATCGTTCTGTGTCTGTCTCGTTGTGTTGCCTGTATCCTGCTATAATCCTCTGTCCAAGTGGCTTTCCAGAGTCTCTGCAGACTGAGAGACCACCGTCCCCGCACCACGTGATGGGAACAACCGCCCGGCTTCAGCACGGGGGAGCTGGGAGAGAAAATGATTTGATGTTGTGACAGTGAGGACCATGGACCTACAGAAAGAGGAGAAACGAGATGTGCTGCAGTGCTACCCATTAGATTTTTGGGAAGCTGTGGAGAACTCGTGGTGTGTTTCTCCTGAAGAAAGCAGGTGGGGTTTCGCTAGGGGCGGCTTTTGGCAGAGGTGGCACTGCAAGCACAAGTCTCCTCTGTGAGAGCAGGCAGGGGATGGTCCCAGCTGGCTGTGTGGGCACGCTGGGGATGCAAGGTGCTGAGCCAGGAACTGTAGAGAATCTCTTTGTGTTTTTTGGATGTCTTTAGAAGTGAAGGAGTATTGTAGTTCCTCATGGGAAAGGAGGGCGCTCAAGGATGCGTGAAGCTTCTTAAGACTGTGAGAATCTGCCTTGTTCCCTTTCCTGCAGGGAGCTGAGGGGAACAGGAATCATCTTTATGGGACCAGGGGGTTCTTGCCTTGCCTCTCTTGGACTTCCTTGCTCTGCCACTGTTTCCACCTCTAAATAACACCAACAGCAGCCAGAGGAACTCCTGCACTGTGTGGAGAAGGGGTTCAGTGTGCTGGCTGGGCACACATGCTCTGGGAGTGGGACTGAGCTCCTCCTCTGGTCCAAGGAGTGGCTGAAGGTGGAGGACAACAGAGGTGTCTTGAGAAGAGGCACTGCCTGGGGGAGAAAAGAAACCTTAAGAATTTCTCCCCTGATGCACTTTTTTTAAGGGGTGGGGTTTGTACAAGAGGAGCAGATGAGCCAAATTCTCTTTCAGGAATGTGGGATTTCTTTTATTCCTTTACTCAACCTCTGAAAAAATCCACTATTGACCTACTCCCTTCAGCACAGTCATGATTAACAGCCTTACAATGAGTAATAATCTTTAAATTGGGAAGGTAATGGAAACAAGTCACCGATAAAACCACCTTGGTTAAATGCACAAAGCTCCTAAATAAGTATGTTGGGGGTATAAATTTTCTACCAAATGAGAACTTTGTTGCTGAGTAATAAAATCCACCCTTCACTCAGCTCCACTTCCACCTCTCTCCCATTTTATTTCATGATTTAGAGCTACGACTTTAAATCATTTATCATTTATTTGCAGCCATGTCCTCATGCAATAAGGTGCTCGGTACCTGCTCTTTAAATCCTGTTTTAAATCCTGTTTTAAATCCTGTTTTACTTCACATTTGTGCAATCAGGAGGAAGCTTTTGTCTCTCCTTCTCCATGACTTTGATTTGTCCTCATCCTTCCCCGTGAAGTCCTTCAGTCTAAACACACGTTGCAACACTGAAGCATTTTGGCAACTTGCTCCTTGTGTTCTCCAAGAGGAAAGATTCATTTCCATGCTGCTGTTCAAAATTGTTATTGTTTGGAGATTTTTGTCCTTTTTTTGGCAAGAGTTTGCTTTGTTCCAGGTTGGTGTGTAGTCAAACTAAACCTTGCTGTCTTTTTGTCTAGAGTCTCCGCGTTCGTTAGGAAATTGAGATTAAGGGAAGTATTTTTATTGAATTCAAAACTTTGGTCCAGTTTTTGGAGCCTCTCCCCCTGAGAGAGTTGGGCAGATGTGATTTGATTCTCTTCAGTTAATTGTGAGATATAAATACTGTATATACTCATTTAAATGCCTGAGGTTTTCTACATGGCTACATATACACATACTGTTAAAGCCCGAAATTTTCTAAAAGCAGGATTGGTCATTCTTTCACCTCTTCTATTTCTGTGATATGCAACCTGTAGATAGTGTAAAATAATTTAATTATGATTAAAATAGTGTATTTAGAGGGGTTTGGTGTTAATAGGATCTGGTTTTTTTTCTCTTCATACTTATATACAGGATCATATTTATTTTTAAGGCCTGATTGTAACTGAACATGCTGCCAAAGGATTTCTCCTAACTCCAGATTTCTACCTTAGGTTTGTACCTGCCCTTTTGTACCAGGAATCCACAGTCCTGACTTCTGCTTTTCCACAGAGCCTCCTGAGGGTTCGCAGAGGAATTTGTGCAACTTGAGAATGTCACTGTAACATCTTTGTTTCCTAGGTGTCAAAAATGTCAGTACTAGATGAATTCTCTTCTAGGAGGAGCTGGTGACCTCCTGTGTTACCATCAGCTGAAGGCAGTGGCTGGATTTGCCTGTGACACCCCACGTGGTGCTGTGCTCTCCCCTCCAGCCCTGGTGTGACAACTGCACTGGCTGTCTGCGTGCAGAAATGACAACTTAAAAAAAAAAAACCCAGATTGTTTCTCTACCAAGTAAACCTTCAGAATAACATTCTGTGTTCCTTTTGCTTCAGGTTTGGTTGGTAGATGTTCGTGGTGGTTGTTTTGAAGGCTGTGCCTCGAAGGAGAGCTGAGCGGGGCAGGGCTGGCAGCACAACCTCTCACAGGAGTTATGTTCTGATAGGAAGATGATTTTTTTTTCCCCTTATTTTCAATCTATGCATCTTTTCTAAGAAATAATCAGCACTACTCTTGCTCACGTCGAACACTGTGATGAGTCTGTCGAATGAACAAATGACGCGTTAGAACTCGTGGCTCTCACCAGTTCCATTTTACACCAAGCTCACGCTGGTTTGGATTGGTGAAAATGGAAGAATAAATAAAAAATAAGGGAAGGAAACAGAGCTGGGGCAGGTGCTGGGCGTGCCTGAGCTTTCACAGCTCCCTTCACCAGCACTGGGACTTCTGAGTGACGTGGCCGGTGGTGGGCGGCACGGCTGGACTCGGGGTGCAGCCCAAGGTTCTGCTTCTCCCCCCTGGGGTTTCAGCTTCACAGATGCATCAGTTCTTCAGGAGTTTGCAGCATTAGGGATCAGGATCTGTTGTGTTGGGGTATCACTGGGCCTCCTGTCTGCAAGTTGTGCGTTGCCTCGTGTGAATAAACCAGGTTTGCCTAAGGAAGGCGGGTGGAGGGTCTCCTCATTGCTGCGTCCCAAAGCCCTCCCAGCAAAGGGGAGGCCAAGGCCACGTGGGCAGCGCCTCCTCAGCGTGGCTTCTTTCAGACCTGCACAAAGACTCCAAGCAAATTCATCCAGAAAGATTTCTGCCTCATCCAAAATAATCCTTCTGCTAATGCTGTGAAGGGGCACCAAAAAAAACCACGTGTGAGCAGCCCACAGTACCTGACATCTCCTTAAAGGGTGATTTAGACATAACTCGCTGCATTTATCATTTATTTACAGCCTTTTGGGCTTATTGACCCCAGTGGGTTGATTTCAGGTCACTTCAGGCTGCAAATCTTGCCAAAGCCCTGATAAAGCTGAAGTGTTGGCTGGATCACTGGGAAATGTTTGGTTCTCACGTTGAATCTCAACCTCAATGTAATGACCTCTTGCTAAAGAGAGGGAATAACATGCTGGGTTTCTGGGCAGAACCTCACCCTGGGCAGCCAGCGCCATGCTCTGTCACACTAAGATGAATGTTAAAAGAGCAGTTCCCTTCCTAGTCCCAATTTAATGATTAAACTGCATTGAACAATAATCTAATTTAGACTACCGCATGCCTGACCCACATTCAGCTGTGACAAAGAAACCAGGCTGCCAAATTCAGCCAAAGAATTAAAAAAAAGAGAAATCTCTCTCAACGTAGACACAGTGTCCTGTCTGCCAGGTCCTGCCTGGGATGCACAGAACCCTGGAATCCTACAATTGTTTAGGTTTGAAAAGACTTTTAAGGTGGAGTGCAGCCATTAACCCAGTGCTACAGAGTCCAAGAGAGTGGAGTTGAGATGGGAAACGAGGGTCACTAGGGCAGAAAAGTGATCACAGAATCCCAGCGTGGTGGGG
>NW_008605206.1:0-1636 GCF_000691845.1 Merops nubicus | reverse complement strand
GTCCTGGCAGTGTCCCCACCAGCTCGTGTCACCTCAGTGTCCCCTGTTCCCGTTGTCCCCGGGGCCTCCTGTGCCCCCCCCGCTGTCCCCGCTGCTTCCCAAAGTGCCACTTGCCACCACAGCTGCCTGGTGTCCCCAAGGTCCCCGATGTCCCCAAGGTCCCTGTGTCCCCAATGTCCCTGAGGTCCCCAAGGTCCCTGATGTCCCTGAGGTCCCCTTGTCCCCGAGGTCCCTGAGGTCTCTGAGGTCCCCCTGTCCCCAAAGTCCCCAAGTTTCTCAAGGTCCCCGCGGTCCCCACCTGATGTCCTCAATGTCCATGTGTCCCCAAGGTCCCTGATGTCCCTGAGGTCCCCTTGTCCCCGAGGTCCCTGAGGTCTCTGAGGTCCCCCTGTCCCCAAAGTCCCCAAGTTTCTCAAGGTCCCCGAGGTCCCCAATGCCCCTGATGTCCCCAATGTCCCTGATGCCCCTGATGTCCCCGAGGTCCCCAAGGTCCCCGTGTCCCCGATGTCCCTGAAGTCCCCAGGGTCCCTGATGTCCTCAATGTCTATGTCCCCCCCAAGGTCCCTGATGTCCCTGCGGTCCCCTTGTCCCCGAGGTCCCCAAGGTCCCCAAGATTCCCAATGCCCCCGAGGTCCCTGAGGTCCCTGAGGTCTGCGTGTCTCCAAGGTCCCTGTGTCCCCAAGGTCCCCAGGGTCGCCAAGGTCTCCAAGGTCCCCGATGCCCCTGATGTCCCCAATGTCCCTGATGCCCCCAATGGCTCCGAGGTCCCCAAGGTCCCCAAGGTCCCCGATGCTCCTGATGTCCCAAATGTCCCTGATGCCCCTGATGTCCCTGAGGTCCCCAAGGTCCCCATGTCCCCGATGTCCCTGAGGTGCCCAGGGCCCCTGATGTCCTCAATGTCCATGTGTCCCCAAGGTCCCTGATGTCCCTGCAGTCCCCTTGTTCCTGAGGTCCCCAAGGTCCCCGAGATTCCAAATGCCCCCGAGGCCCCTGAGGTCCCCGAGGTCTGCGTGTCCCCAGGGTCCCTGTGTCCCCAAGGTCCCCAGGGTCACCAAGGTCCCCAAGGTCCCCGATGCCCCTGATGTCCCCAATGTCCCTGATGTCCCCAATGTCCCTGATGCCCCCGATGTCCCCGAGGTCCCCAAGGTCCCCAATGCCCCTCAATGTCCATCTGTCCCCAAGGTCCCTGATGTCCCTGAGGTCCCCTTGTCCCCAAGGTCCCCGAGATTCCCGATGCCCCCGATGTCCCCGAGGTCACCAATGTCCCCAAGGTCCCCGAGGTCCCCGAGGTCCCTGATCCCCGTGTCCTCACCAGATGTCGACCTTCTCGGAGACGGGCTCGTTGCGGATGACCTCGGGCGCCATCCAGGCCACGGTGCCCGCGAAGGACATCTTGGTGCTCTTGTCAATGAGCTCCTTGGAGGTGCCAAAGTCCGAGATCTTCACCACGTCGTCGTAGGTGATGAGCATGCTGGGGGGCACCCGCTCAGCACCACGCCAGCACCACGCCAACCACACGGGCACGGCACCGCCACGGGCATGCAACTGCTACGGGCATCGTCGGGTCACGGACGTGCCACCAACCGTGGGCACAACACAGTCACGGGCGTGCCACCACCACCACCATCACCACCAC
>NW_008605205.1:14755-26792 GCF_000691845.1 Merops nubicus | reverse complement strand
TTCTATGATTCTAAATGCAGCAATGACTTTTTCTTTAGCCAGGATAATGTAATAAAAATCTCAGTTGCCCCCTTTCTTCATAACTGTAAGTCATTAGTCCTTTTATGGTGGGACTTGGCAATGCAGGTGCATTCCTTCCACTCCCTTGCCAGTTAATCAAGTATGCTCTGGGGTCCTCAGTTTGCTAGAGCCCATATGGGACTCGGTATTGGGATTATGACTTTAGTTCACTAAGGTAATTTGCACCAGCCTGTACTTGAGAAATCTCACGGGCTTCAGCACATAACTTACTTAGCACCTTTGTCAGAGCCTGCCTGTAGTCCGAAACACAAAGAAGCAGCCTCTCTTCTTCAAGCAGCTCACCTTGTAGGTTTATAATTCCTCTTGGACTGGTTCACTGCAGGCATATCTTTGTCAGAAATTCTTCCCTTTATTTCTTCTGGGACTCTTCTGTTTAACTTTGTCCGCCAAGGAGCTCCAGCTGTGTCCTGACAATTTTGTAATTAGCTAACAGTAACTTTGCTCTCAGATGGCAGAGCATTGTTAACCCTTGCTTTATCCCCTTGTGCAATACTTTCTTTTTTTATCACTGAGAAGATGCTGTGCACTTCTTTGCAAACAGTCAGACCCTTCAATAACCAAAACTCAGCAGAGCACAGCATTTGTCAGAAATCCCATGCTTCCAATCTGTTTTTGTAAATGAATCTCGTCCAAACTGTTTTTGTAAATGAATCTGTTCCTAGGCGAGTATGATTATTTTTAAAACCTTATCAGAGGAACTGGAATTATTTTCTCATTTCCTCTCAGTAAATCGATCCATTGATCTTTAATAGCCTCACAATTATTCTGCTAATTGTCCTGTTTCCGTTTGAAGTTAAAAATTTGCTGTCTGATTGTCAGGTAGGTGTCCCATCACTGTGAGTTGAATGGATCAAGCTAGTCTGAAATAACAGCAATGAATTTTGGCAAATAATTTCCTACTTCTGTTAGTCAACATCCTGAAGTAAATGGAGAAAATGGGGAAGTATCAGCATTGCCTATTATCTCTCACTAGAAGTGAGTGTGGATGAAAAACAATTAAAAGATAACTGTGCTTAAGACCAAACTGCGAGCCTAGGCAGAGAAAAAGTCAAACCCAAGCAGGCTAGTTTTAAGAATAATGTGCACACTATAAGTTTGGAAAGTCGTTTTACTCTTAGAAGCTCAGAATCAATGCTCAGTGTGACCCATCACTTCTTGTAGGACCCTGGTGTTTCTTAAGTTTACATTGGTACAAAATAGAACTGTAGTTAATGTCTTGGGTTTTTTCTAGCTTTCTTCTTTCTGTTCTTCATAACTGCCCTGGTAAAATAGTGATTTCCTACAGCTCCCACCACACCCCACCTGGACAGTGCTGTAAAAAGATACAGCTGACTTTTGGGAGGATTATGAAGTTGCTGGCCTGAAAATGGTGTGCAGTGAAAGTTTATCAGAAATGTTTCTAGAAAATAGGATCAGAGTATGTGGCAAAAACATTTAGTGCCTTCTCTAGCCTAGTTGATGAACTGGAGGAGGAAGCATGTATTCTGTAAGCTAGTCTGGAATGGACTGGCATTTTATTTTATGTTTATAGATTTAATTAATGTTTAAGTACTTCAGATTCCTTGTTTATAAAGAAAACTGGATTTATCCCTCATGCCACTCTTTTCTGGATTGGCTTATAAATGTTAGAATGAATTGTAAGATAAACATCCACAGAAGAAATGTAACTTCTGGAATTACCAGTTTTTCTCGATATGTTCTTCTATAGTTTATGCATATAATTTCTATGATGTCTGAGTAAGAGAAAAAAAAATAGACGATCTTTGATGTCAGATACTTTATTGGGCATAAATTACAGAGTTTTTCTATAAGGGGGCTGCAGGAAGTCTATGTGGAAGGAGGCCATGAAGCTGCCCTGTGACAGTCACAGCCAGGGTCCAGCTGGCTGACACCAGTGTTTGAATGAGAGGAAAGTGTTTCAGGGAGACAGAAATGACTGTATTAAAGAGGTTTTATATGACACAAGAAATGTATTTATCATCTATTCTGCTTAGCATATATCTAGGAAGACACTTATTCTGTTATTTTCCTGTTTTGAAATAAGAATAAAATGTTCTTCCTCAGATTGAGATTATTATTAATAGGAAACATTTCAGTCATCTTTGAAGAGCAGGCATCTCAGTGAAGTCAGCTATTCAATAATAAAAATGCTACAAAACCCTTGAGATCAGAAGTGCTGCTTATCATTAATTTTAAAGCAGTCTGTTGTCAGAATTGTAGAAATTTTCTAATTACTCAGAAGTGCTTTGTATGCCAACATCCAATAGGATCCTTGAGTGCTTTAGCAGTTGTGACCCTCAACATGCTGATTTTGCTGTTTATTTTATTAATTGTTACATGGCAGATCTGTCTTGCCACTTGTGCCCTGTGGAGAAGATATTTCAGACAGCTGTAAAGTAAGGTGGGGATCTGGCCTCCTCAGGTTGGATGAGTAAGCACTGGTGTAAATCTGCACTGTTAGTGTTTTAGCCAGGACAGCTATCTTTTGGGGTTTTTTTTTACCCTGATAAGAGATGAGAAGATTCTTTCCACTCTCTTTGATGAACATGTGTGATAAAGCTCAGGGAGAAATACAGTCTTTTTTCCCCATGTCTTTCACCAAGAGACCAAACCAAATTGCCAGTAATGTGTGCAAATAAGCCCATATTTTGAGCTGCTACTTAGAAATAAAGAAGTCATCTAGCACACTGAATTACTCCCATTCTAGAAAAGAGGGAGAACTGGACAATCATTCCCTTCTCTCTTACTTTTTTGAGTTTCATTTTTATTAATTACTTTTTCCCCCCACAATCAGCAAATGAGTGTTTGAAACAGATGTTTTCTTATTTTACTCAGGTGGGATATTTATGATGCATTAGTCTCTTTTATGTCATTTTATTTTGGCAGCTACATTCTGAACTAATTAGCACACTAGAGAGATCTCCAAATCTGAAGTACCTGGGCAGGCAGTGGTTAAGCATTTGACGGCATATTGCAGGGTCGGTGGTGAGTGACGTGCGGGACCGCGGCACGCCCGCCATCGCTGCCTGTGGCAGAACTGCATGTCTGGAACAGCAAGCTGTTACTGCTCTGAAGTTTCTGTTTGTACAACTTTTATGAAGGAAACACCAAAGACCTCTTAAAGTGGGGTGAATTACAATTTTGAATAAATTACGTGACGCTAGCTAACTAATGTAGATATTATGTCGTGATTGTGCTTTGTCAGAAATGACCAGGGGCGTTTAAGTAACTGTGAGTCCATAGTTACGTGTGTTTATGCTTCCTGTGTGACTAAGATTCTGACTTTTTCTCTTAGCTGAAATGATTAGAATTATAATTTACATGATGCTGGTATGGAAGTAAGGATGCAACAAACGAATTTCAAATTTTTATTAGTAGATTATTTTCTACTTGAGCATTTTGCATTAGCTTGTTCCTCTCAAGCATTAATCTAGAGCATTACATCTGCAGTTTTTGTCTTCCAAAAAAAGCATGAAACTTACTGTCATGTTATATTTGGCTGTACTGATTCATATTCCACCTGACTGACTGTTAACAGTAGCTGAAGACACCATAAGTAAGACTGAAATATTTACTTTTATGTTTGGCCAGGAAGATGTGTCAGTATGAGAGAGAACAAGTTAGTGAAAGACTAGAGCAGAATGATTAAGGAAATAACCACAATGCAGGAGACCCAGAGGCCACGTCTGTTCTGCCTCATTTGGAGTAATTAGTTTTTAAAACAGAAGAAGCTCAGCAGAGGTGTCCCACTTTTCCAGCTCTAGCTGCATTTTTCTTCAGCAGTTTCTCCTGCCATGAGTGTTCTCGAGTGTCTCCCCGCATGTCTGCCCTCATGTAGCTCCTTCCCCAGCAGCCGGTGCTCCTGGATGCAGCTGAGCCAGGGCACAGTGAGCTCCTCTGACTAGCTGAACTTCTGGCACATGGTGACTTGCTTACACTGGTGTCAGAGACACGTGGACTCACCTGACTGCCTGCCTAAACCCTGCATCGTATGGCCAACGTGTATGTTAACTGGTTAGGTGCCCATGCATGGACTAATTGAGCATTCATGCATAAATTATCTGGGCACCCATGTGTGTGCTAATTAAACATGAAATAGCTAATAGGGTGCTCATATGTGAACTATGTAGAGATGCAAACATGAAGTGGTTGGGCACTCGTGTAAATTAATGAGGTGCTCATGCATGAGCGTGGTAAACCACAAAATTTGCACACAGTACTCAAGAGCATTATTTCTGAAGTTGTACTGTACCTCATTTGTCTTATTCTTCCTCAGACCTGAAACACCTCTCAGATTAGGTGTAGGCAAGAAGAATGAAGTTTTGCTTCTGTTTATGTGCATATGTGTGCTGAGCTGTGTCTAAGAAGACTGGAAAAGAGATTAGGCTTTCCATCTGCCAAAAGAAAGCACATGGTTTAGTCCTACCTGATCAATGCCCTACTGGGTCATTGTCTTTGCAATGTTCAGTTAACTACCAAGACTGATTATTTACCAGTGTCACTCTTTAAACTGTAACATAGTTAGAATGACTAGGGACAGTTCTGTTTCTGTCCTTTCAAGGAATTAAGGTTTCTATTTGTCTTCAAGGTTTAAAGTGAGCTGCATCATCTGAAGTGAGAATTTGTGAAGCAGGTAAAAGTGCCACATAAGGAAACAAAAGCTTTTCTTTCTTTTTTTTTTTTTTTTTTTTTTAATGTGTTGTGGATTTCTTGGAAGCCTTATTATAATAACAGAAACTTAACAAACAAACAAACCAACCAATATTTCAACAGAGGGATTTAAATCATGTCAGCATTCTGTACATCTGTTTATTTTCTGACATGTAGCAATTGCTGTTTATAGAAGAACACACAAAGCAAAAGTAATGGAATCTCTCTACAGCAAAAGTAACTCCCTTGTCATCTTGCAAATTCATTAATGCTTTGGTAAGAGGATTTTTACTTTTTCTAGTCTCTTTTACCCAAAGATTTATATGTCGAACACCATTAAAATAGAGCACAGACAACATTTTGCCATGTTTGAGTTACTTCTATTCAGAGATCTGCTTTTAATTAGATTGGATAATTCTTGAAAGATCGAGAGCCACATCATGGTATATCCAAACTGCAGCATAAAAGCAAAATCAGGTTCATTACAGATTTGTTGGTAGCACTTGATCGACTGTGAGAAGCACATGAGATGTTTGAACTTGAAGACTGAATTCAGTAGACATGGCAAGAGATAGTCTTTGGGAAAGATTTTAAAATCCACCATTTAATTTCTCCTTTTTCTCACTGAAATATGTTGACTCACTTTTCTGATCCTGTACTTGAATAGGCCAAGAGACTTGCTTAATAGGGTGTGGGTTTTTCAGCTTTTGACTATAAATCAGTGCCCTTTCATAGTAGGCTATTGACATACACTTAGAAAAAGATGCAAGGGAACAGTTTTTTTTGTATTAATCACGGTGAGAACAGAGAAGCTTTCCACCTCAGTGATGAGAGCTGTGTAACTAAAACAGCAGGAGTCTTAGCGCTCTGCAGCTTCTAACACACTCCAGA
The DNA here is from genome assembly GCF_000691845.1 of Merops nubicus. NCBI lineage: Eukaryota > Metazoa > Chordata > Aves > Coraciiformes > Meropidae > Merops > Merops nubicus. The sequence continues at coordinate 21,170 of NW_008605205.1, read as the reverse complement.
GTTATTTAATATATCAGTGTCAACCTTGAACTATTCTCTCCAGGGATAGTATCATTATCTTTAGAAAATGCAACTGGATGGTGTTTGTCTGAAGTGGCAAAATTGAATCTCAGTTTTGCCAGACTTTTTATATGCTTGTGCAGCCAGCTCTCCCATTTGATACACAATTTGTTTCCTGGTGTTTTGTTATTTTCATATGAAAGTTAAACCTTGGTGTCTGGGTTTCTATTAATGGTTTTGTTTTGTTCTGAATACAGCAGAGATTTGGGGGAAAGTAAGGCTTATGGAATCATATGACTTACTGTTTCTGCTATGTCAGTGTGGCTGTGCCTCTGGACTGGGTGTGTGATGACAGGGGACTTCAGATAATTTAAATAACTTTCAAAGTTCAAATTCCTGAAAATTTTAAGAAACATGGCCATAGTGCTAAGAATTGCCCTGTAAGTCTGTCAAATGAGGGTAGGCTTGCAGTATAATCTGTATCTATAGATCTGTAAGTATCAAACTGTACCAGCAGGTCACGGGAGGTGACCCTTCCCATCTCCTCAGTACCAGGGAGGCTGCTGCTGGAGCTCTGCATCCAGTTCTGGGCTACCCAGGGTGAGAGAGGTAAGGTGCAGCTGGAGAGTTCAGTGAAGGGCCACAAAGGTGATTGTGGTTCTTGAGTATCTCTTGGATCAGGAAAGGCTGAGGGAGCTGGAACTGCCTGGGGAAGGGAAGGCTCAGGGAAGATCTTGTTAATGTGTGCTAAAATCTGAAGGAAGGCTGTAGAGGAGATGGAGCAGTGTCTCCTCAGTGGTGCCCAGTGACAGGACCAGAGGCAATGGGCACAAACTGGGAGACAGAAGGGAGATTCTCTCAGAACATCAGGAAACATGGTCCTGGTCAGCTGCCTCTAGGTGTCCCTGCTTGAGTGGGTGGGTTGTGCCAGGCAGCTGCCAGCAGCCCCCTCCAGCCACAGTCATTCTGTGACTGATAGCGCGTCCTCTGTGATGGAAAGCAACCTCAAATTGTGTAATGGTTTTGTGATGTTGCAGCTATGTAAAACTAATATAAAAAGATGCAGTTGTTTGACATTGTTAAAGGAATGCACCTTAAGTGCTTGCTGGCTTTTTAAAAGTGTGTGGATGATAATACAGACTTTGTGGCAGTAAGTGCTGCAAGCAGAGCTGCTGCTTGGATTCTGATGGTACCTGGCATATGAAAATGCCAGCTGAAGGAATATAAGTATTAAATCTAAAACGGGATGCATTTGCTGTTTTGACACAAATTATGCTTTTTATCACAAGTCCATTTAACACTGAGGCTATTCATTAGTGTAGGCCTCACCTTCCTTCTCCATTTCCTGAACGATGGAGATAATGGGATTGATTCTAAAGTGTTGTTGTAAGTCAGAAGTGTGTCAAGTGGAGTTAACGATGTTACATTCATGCAAGTGAAGTGAGAATCAGTAAATTGAGTATAGGAAAAATGCAGTAGGCTGGGAGGGCAAAGGCTGAAAAGCAAGATAAATTGTGGTACTGAGAATGGAAAACTTTAAAAAAAAGTACCATAAGAAAGGAAGTGCCACATCAGCTAGCTCCTGGTTTGTCTTGTTCGAAAAATTCTCAGTATCTTTCACCTGGCTAAACTTCACTGTGCACTGTGTGCCACACCAGGCTGATGTAAGATGTACTATTTCCAGAAATGTATTTTTATATTTTTTGTTATGATTAAGTTTTTTATTATTTGTATAAGGGAAAATGTAACAAACTGGGCTTTTATCTCATTTCTTTGATTATCGTTTTTGCCAGTGTTTTATCAAAATTCCTACTGCTATACCTTTTCATAATTTGACATGTAAATAGTAAAAAAAATAAATAATTGCCAAAAAAAAAATAGGTATATACTTTAAAATTATGTCTGCACATCATTTTAGTATTTGCATTAAAAGATAACCAGAATCTGGCCGAAGACCAGTGAATAATAACCTCATTTCCAAAAGACCATCGCTGTTGTTATTTGTAGGTTAGTGCCTTACCAGTTCCCCACGTTAGCAGGTTTTCTCATCTTCCTCTCTGAGGCCTACTTGCTCCCCTTAGATATTTCTCCCTTCTGTTAGGTTTCACTCTGCTTTGTATACACCTGCTAATTAATTTCTCACTCTCACAATTAATGCTTGTCAGACCACTAGAAAGGATAGTAAGAAGCACTCTCACAGTGTGCAGAGTAATCTTTGAACTTGTTCTGCCACTTGCACACGTGAAAATACCTTCCCTGGCTGTTACATTGCTGAGAAGACTTGAAGCAATGCAGTCCTCTTTAAACGTGCTAAGCCATTTAAGTGTTTCAGTTACAGCAAATCTTGTTTCAGTGATAGTTTTCAAACATGTACATAAAACCAGTAGCTGTTCTTCAGTTACATCCAGTGGATGTTTTGGGTAAGTGGTGTGTGCTGCTTGGGCACTTGGCAGAGGTTTGGTCTAGTGACAGGCCTGTGTTTTGCTGCTGTAATGGAGAGCACTAAACACAAATAAAGGTGGTTTGTTTATATAGCATACCTATTGGAAGTACTGTAAAAAAAAAATAAAAAGGTTAAGAGCTTTTGGGTCCAATTTTCTACAATTTTGAAATTCTTTTTTTAGTATATGTTGTTCAGTCGTATTTTGGTGGATGATGCCATCAGTTTTTATCATCTAACCAGAGATATTATGATAGGGTATGCCCAAGGAAAGCTCCGGAGATTAAGCAAATGCCATTCAACTCTGCTATTATTTGGTCTGTCTTACCATGACTTTGAGTTAGGCATGAAATAGTTTTCAAAGGAAGCAACAGTGTGAGGCTTAGCACCCTGACCAGTTCCCACCAAGAGTACTGGCATTCTTAATATCCTTCTTTCCTATATATTAACCTTTTGTGATTTTGATGTTGTCTGTTGTACTATTACATTTTATACCTTGACGTCATATATTCTTGAAAATATCTAATGGGATGTAGATATTAGAAAGAAATAGAAACTCTTTTGGTAGCATTGCGTTGTAATTATTGAAAGAGTATTCAAATTATCTGCTTGAAGAACATAAAGTGTAAGGTAAATATATGTAATAGTTTTCTATTCACTTTCTAATGACCTTGTTTCCCCAGGCACATAACTTGTTCCATGGGAAAAAAAAAAAAAAGTACAGGTTTTCAGGCAAATTATTTTTCACTTCTGGGAAATCCAGTGTGGGTTAGACAGTTTCTCTTTTACAGTTTTGGTTGGTGTTTTTTGTTTGTTTGTTTGTTTTTTAAATTAAGTCACTCAATTATTTCTAGAAGCATACTAAACTACCTTGCCAGATTATGAATAAGTGTTCTGGGTAGAAACCCATAACAAAAAAATAAATAGATGGTTACTTGTGAGGAGAACAATGATGTTAGATTAAAAGAATAATGATTCTGTATTCTAAACACTTCTGTAAACGGTTTCACTTACTTGCAAAATATGGACTTTGTTGTTTTGTTTTTGTTTTTGTTTTTGTTTTTGTTTTTTTTTTTTTTTTTTTTTTTTTTTTTTTTTTTTTTTTTTTTTTTTTTTTTTTTTTTTTTTCTCAAAAGGTTTAAAAATCCAGCTGAGGGTAAAATGGCTACAAGATGTCAATATAATTTTTCCTTAAAAAGCAAAGTTCTGTCCCCTGGAACTTTTCTTATATTTAGAGGATCTTGTAGCCTGCTTGCATAACTAGTGCATGAAAAAAAATGTGATATTAGGGGGTTGTTTTTCTAACTATTCATTATTCATGAAGTGCAGAGAAAAATAGTTAGAAATTATTGTTTCAGGGGATTTCCTGTAGCTATACTACTTTGTTCAAAGGGTTTACTCATGCTGGTTTAATTCCAATATGAAAAGTTAAGGTTCCTTTTATCCTGACCTACATTTTGTTAAAGTTACTACATGTCTTTCTATGTGTATACATATATGTAGGACAAGTATATTGGTTTAAGAGAATTCCCTATTTGTTTAATATTAGTGTATGTGTCAAACACTTGTTGTCTTGACAATATTTTCTTACATCACCTTTATCGTTGCTTGAATGCACATGAACTGTGTAGCAGCAGATTATTCTATACTCTGTGCTGTTTGATGTATGCTCTATAAGGTATTTCTCTAGCAAGTGCTGGTGCCACATGTAGGTGTCTGTGTTTGATAGCCTAAATAACTTCTCAGACTTGTTTCATTCCATTTAGAAAGACTGTTTTATGTGAACAAGCATTACACATGAACAGACTTCCCACGTCTGTGCCCCAAAGTGTGTATTTGCAAATGTGCATAATAATATTTTTCAAATAACTTTTTGAAGACAAATTTTGTGTTCTATATTTTTCAGTCCATTACAAAGAAAAGGATAATTCCTGTCCCTCAGGAAGAGTCAGGTTCTGGGAGTCCCTGCTCCACTGTCTTGCCAAGTGCTGGAAAAGAGTTGTTCTTGCTCTGGGATTTCTCAGTTGAAGACACTATACTGAGTCCCAAAATGACTCCTCTTTCATACAAAGCACAGCATTCAACTTATTTGAACAGTTAAAATTTTATACCCTGTAACTGTTCTTAGTTTTCAATCATTATCTAGATACCAAATGTGCTTTATGCTTGTCATAGTGCAAACCACAAGACAAATTGGGAGTACAGCAAACAGAAATACTGTTACATGTTTCAACCTAAAAAGAATTCCTCTATGAATTGGAATTCCAACTCCTGTTTGTGCCATTATGTAAGTAAGCAAAACTATCTTGTTCTCCTTTGCTTCTGAAGCCAGGGGGTGAAAAAAATAATTGCCTTCACAAAATCATTTAGGAAGGCTGAGGGACTTTTTAAAGAGATACGAAGCCAAAGACTTAACTTGCTGCTCAGGACAGAATTTCTCTGGCTATAGAAGCTGCAGTATTTTCCAGAGTGAGAGGGGCCAGCTAGGAAACTGCCAGAATAAAACACGAACTGGGTTTGTCAGGGAGGTAGTGGCTCGACTATATAGAGACTTAACCTAAGTAGCTGACAGGTATGGGAGTTGCATTATACATGAGTAGGGAGCCTGAGAAACTCCTTGGCAGCATCTGCAAGCGACACGCAAGCAGGCTGAGCTGTAACACCTGCTCAGGTCACGCTGTCATCCCTGTCCCTTCGGCCACAATGCCCTCCACAGAGTCAGCAGGGTTAAACACTTTTTTTCAGGAGAAAGCTAGTTCCCTACTCATTTAGCCAAAGGATACAGTTAGACTTGTATTTAACTGAAATGTAACATACTACAAAATACATTGAAAGGAAACATTTAACTTGGTGGTGGCAACTGTCAGAAAGAAATATGCATGTGAAATTGGAAAAATCCCATCCTGACTTGAACAGGCTGGTATATGAAACTAGCATGAAGCCAGAAAGATTAACTCTTTCATCAAAACTGTTACTGTGCTGCATGAATCTTTTTTTTTTCTTTTTCTGAAGCCTTGTGGCAATGCTAGAAATCTAAAGGGTCAAGCTTTTTTCAATGCCATCTCAATGTGGTTTACGCTACATTAGCAGCAGACCTTTGCAATATGTTTCCTGCCCCAGGGCGGGGTGAAATTTCTCTCTTCTGTACCAGAAAGGATCCTTGGCTTTTTTTTTTTATCTATGAATAAAATAGTCAGAAGAGTTAGGGTAGTCTCCATAAGGTTGATGCAGTTTGTCTCACATGCTTCTGAAACAAGACTTCTGAGCTGCAATTAGATATTTTGAGGAATTTTGCTTGTTGTTAGAAACAGCCAAGTAAGATTCTCAGTTTGCTTCATTCACAAAATCTTAACATTTATTGTTTGGAGATACAATCTATACTTGAGACTGAAAATTATCCTGCTTACTTGACAATTAATTAATCTGTTCTAATGCTGTGTGTATGTCCTCAGTGTGGCAAGAGATGATGACAAGCCAGTTGGTTCTGGTTTGCTCTTTTTTGGCTCTCAGTAGAATGATCATACACTTACATAATGAGACTCTGAGTCAGCTGGATCTTTTAAATGGCTTTAAATAGACCTTCTCCTTATAGAGCACTCCCCAAAGGCTTTTCACATATTTAAAATGACAGGTTCTATTAGAATTAAAACCAGAATGCTTAAGTTTTTAAACAGAAAACTCAGAGCAAGTAAGTAATAAATAAAAGAAGTTTATATACAACTCTAATTCCTACTGTGTCCTCAGAGGCAGGTATTGTATTTTCAGAGGGATAAAATTGACAAATCTATTTTATTTTAAACTTGTCACACTGTTTTGTATTGATTTGTTTCTGTGATATGATAGTGAAAGGACTGAATCCAGGTCTTTGGCATAACCTGCTTCTTAATTTCCATGGTGTGTGAATGTGACCGATACATTTCAAAGGTGTTCTTCTTTGATTTTCTCAGCTCACATGCAGTGATGCTGTGCCCTCTT
>NW_008605205.1:0-14745 GCF_000691845.1 Merops nubicus | reverse complement strand
TTTCCCTCAGGAGACATTCTGTCACTGGTGGTTTAAATATTTTACAACACATAACTTTTATATCAGTTTTTTAAATATGTTGTTCTCCTCTGGTGGGAAGAGAACTGTGTAACAGGTGATATTTTGAAGGTGCTGTTGTAACTCAAAAAATTTCACAGAGTGAATGAAATACAATGAAATTTGTTAATGACTGCCACTAGCACTTCATTTTTATTTAACTTTCTGACAGAAGTCGTTCTTCATTCGCTTTTACTTAAGTAAGCATATAAATAAAACAAAATAGATGAAAAAAAAAAAGTTGGGTGCAAAAGGGTGACTTTAGTGACAAATATATTAATTGTCATCCAGTCATATGCTTTTCTGTAAGTGGTTTGAATAATGCATTGAGACACGAGGATTGGCATAAGACATTAACTTGTTGCAGTGCACAGAACTTTAGGTTTAAAAAGCAAGACAAAACAAAATGACAAATTACTTCTTGCTTACTCAGAGCCATTCATGGGGAGAAAACGCTGTTGGAAGGGGAGAAAGTATTTGTGCCTTCTTCTCTGAAGAGAAAGAAGCAGGGTTACCCTGTGCTTGCTGTGTTGTACCATACAAAGGAGAACACTCCTCTGTAACCTTTCTCTTCAGAGGTGTTGTGTGCTACCAGTAGAACTGTCCAACTTTAGCCCTCTGTAACTGGTAAGAGAGAACTTTTATTTTGTCCATGTAGAGATACATGGCACATAGCCATAGGTGACATGCTTAACCATCTTGGTCTCTCATCTCACTGACCACAGAATTACTGTCTCCCATGTAATTTAATATAGTTCAAAACCCTTAACATTAATTCAAATTAAAATTCTTTACTTCTGTCAAATGAAATAATTTATCCTCCTTTTGTTTGCCTAGGCAAGCCTATATTGAGTTCTTGGTGATTTAGACTCATCAATGGAGAGATTCCTATTTTGATATGAACAAAACTCATTGAATCTTCCCAGCATATTGATTCACCACGATGTAGGATTTAATCTTTCTGCAATGAGAATTACCTTGGATACAGTATTTTCCTCACTCATATCATCTGCTCAGCTTTTAGATTTTGCTTACGAAATCTTTTCCCTACTCTGCTTAAAGAATATGGGATCATTTTGAACTCTTAACCAGTTTCCAGTCTTTTCTGTGGCTGACTTATTCATTTTGCCATTGCTGGGTTTCCTTGTCATTGTGAAGAAAATAGATCCTAAGTTCAGTGGGAGAAGTAATTTATTGTCTGTTTGTAAGTCTGTCAGAGTTCAGACATGTTCTGAGGATAATTTCCCTCATCTCCTGTGGAATTTTGCTAGTTTTACTATGTAGAACACATTAGTACACTGTGACAGTAGACTGTAAACGTCCAAGGCTTGATGCCAGCTTCTGGGAATGTTAACACAGGGTAACAATACTGATCTAATCAGTGCTTTGTTGTTGAGACCTTACTGTAGGTTGGCAGAGGAATCGTTTCTGCTGCAGGTGGTAACTGCTTAACGTAGATCTGAGCTGTGACCACAGAAACTGTGCTCTCACATCACTGATGGAACCAACAGATGCTGTCCTCTCCTGGTTAATTTGCCATTCTTGTTTGCAGGATCTTCATCTGCAAAGTCTGCTTCTCCATTGCAGGTGCAGGTAGAACAGAAGAGCATTCATATGTGCACGGGGTGGCCACATCCAGGTGCCTCTGTGGAAAGAGGTCAGGGGCTGCATGCATTGACCCCATGGCAGGACACAACAAACTCCAGGTTCAGAGAAGGAGGAGGGGGAAGATGTGCTGCATGTGCCAGAGTGGAGATTCCCCAGCAATCCATGGAAAACCTCACAGGAGAACAGGCAGATGTTTCCTGGAAGAAGAATGGCCTGTGGGGATCCCATACTGAAATGGACTTTTCTAACAAGAGCCACAGCCCATGGAGAACCATTCAGGAGAAGATTTTTTTCTCTGGATGACTGCAGCTCATGGGAAGAGCCCTTGCTGGAGCAAGGATAAAGCATATGGAAGAAGGAGCAGCAGAGAGGACTGACCACTGTCCCATACTTCCCATCTCCTTGTGCTGCTCAGGGCAGGCAGAGGAGTCGGAAACAAAAGAGTGAAGTTGAGCATGGAAAAGAGGGTGGGAGTAGGTGTTGTTTTAATTTTCTTTGTGTGTGTTTGTCACTATCCAAAACCATTTTAACTGGAAATAAATTGAATTTATTTTCCTCAAGTTGAGTCTGTTTTGCCTGTGACTACAGTTGGTAAGTGATCTTCCTCTGTGTATCTCAACTCATGAGCTTTTTGGTCTTATTTTCTTCCCCTCTGTTGTTCAGGAGGAGAGTGGGTAAGTGACAGGGTGGGTGTTTGGCTGCTGGCCATGGTTAGCCCATCATAGATGCTATTAAGACATTTGGATTCAGGAACAGAAGATACAGGAGACAAGAATCAGACTCCATTACATGTGTGTGTGTATAAAGATACATACATACATAGATACATATATATATAAAAGTATGTTCTTTCCTTTCTACAGAAAAGGACTTTTGCTAGTCATTGTTGCAAGGTATTTTTTTGTTTCCTGCTCTCTTAAGGCTCTCCTTATAGTGATACATACGCTGGTGAGGGGATTGGTGAATCCTTCAAGGTGGGAGTGTACGTATACATATACGCTTTATTTGGTCTGTTCTAATACAAATAAATGAGACATTTATCTTCAGTTTACCTATATTCTTTGTGAAGGGCCTTTGTTCTGTCACTTAAGTATTTCTTCACTCAAGGAACAGCTGTAGGTGAGGCCACTGGAGGCACCAGCATATCCTTGCCTTGGCGGGCTAACAGAGATGTTCGGTTTTTGGGGTAGTTCACACTCGAAGTGGAGGGTGGATGATCAATGTTTCAGCCATGTTTTTAACACTGAAGTCATTTACATTCAAGAAGACAATCTCTCCCACAGCTATTAATAATTTATCACAAGGAGGCAGTGTACTGGACTATTGATTACATATCTGCTAGCTTTTGTGTAGTAAATATCCCTCTGGATTTAGCTGAAAAATCCCGATATGAACTTTTCACAGAAAGTTTGGAAGTTATTGTACTCTCCTTCCACTCTTCACCCAGTCTGTTTTTTTGTTTTTTTTTTTTTTTTTAGTAGTGTTAATACACAATCAACACAACTGAGAAATGTGTCATTTTTCTTAGCTAATTCAGCTGAACAGATTGCTACCTGTATTTTCTACATGCAGTGGAGACTCGCTTGGTGTAAAGCTTTCATTGAGAACTTGGGAAAAAAAAGGTAGAACAACACTTGTCTTTTCCCAGGAGTCATGATACACAAAATACAAGCAGTCAAAGAAATCTTCATGGAAAGCCATGATTGAGGTTGTAAGATACAAATATGAAGTATGAAGATGTATAATAATTTGCAGGCTATTAATGAGTTCTGCTTCCTAAATACAGTATTTAATCAAAAGCCTTGCTGAAATGAGGCAGTAAAAATTAGATTTGTCATGATCAAGTTTAAATAATTTAAAGTTTACATGGCATTGATGATTTAAAGCTATAGGCATATAACTATGCCTTGTCTTCTGATTTTAGCAATTCATATTAGAATATTTTAATTACAGTTCTTACTAATTCATTATTATCTGACACAAATAATGGGTATCTTTAAGCTTACTTACATGATAGGGATTTTTTTTTTTTTTTAAATGATGCAGGTAGAACCTACTGTAGTTAACATTTGTTAATATCTTGTTAAGCTTATTTGTCCCAGGTCCAATTTTAAGGATCTTTTTTTTTGGTTGTTTGTAGCAATAGAAAATTTCTTGTATGTAAATCTCTTCCTTTGATACCACCCAAAAGAGAAGTCATCTTTTGAAATTGATGTGCAATTATTTTAGGCAAAAGAGAAGAACCATAAAATCAGAAATACTCTGGTTTTATATTCTCATAAGTGAATTGTAGAGTAAAACCCAACTAGCATAATAATTTTAAACTCATATTTTGTAGAGCAGGTAACATAGTATGACAAATGACTTTCCATGAAACAGATTTAGAAAAAAGAGAAAATCTCACTTTTTTTTCCATCTGTATATACACTGTAAATTCTAAAGTAGCTCTGGAATGTAGTTGGCAAATTTGCTACAGCCACACTTAAATAAAAACTCTTTATGAAGTGTGAATGTGTTACTGCTCAGTGTTAACGGTTAGTACTCTGTGCTCAGTGTCATATTGAAATACTGATTTTACTATATAAAGATAAATATTGAAGCTGTAGCTAAACGTATACATATAGATGCATAAATAATAATAAAAACGTAGCTAGTTTAAGTGTTGTTTACCCTGTGCAGAATATCTTTAAAATGATCTTTCCTGTATTTTTGTGTTTTTCCCAGAAGTGTCCTTGAGCATTCTGCTCCATAGTGTTTGTAACACTGCTCAGATGAGAACGGACAGGAAAGTTGTGAAAGAAGTACAACAACATAAGTGAGTTCAGTTTGGAATTCACCCTCTGCAGACGTTGTGTCTGTACAGAAATGGGGCAAATATCAAAGAGGAATTTGTTATTCAATTGTGGAATTAGAATGTTTAGGTGTGCAAAGTGTTTTATGTATTTCCCCCTGTAATGCATATCTCAGAAGGCAAACAGCTGTCACTAGCAGGAAGCTTACTCTGAATTGGGGGTTCCACAGAAACTGTTCATTTCTTCAGAAAATTTTTTGGGTTTAATCCTGTCTTTGTTTCTTAATGTACTATGGGCATTTACATGGAATGAAGAGATGAATCCAGGTGTTCCTGTGACTGCACAGGACCTGACTGAATCAGTGTTTTGTGCAAATCTGGTTTAATTCTCTTTAATCATCTTCTACAGTAAGATTATGTTCTGAGTGTACAATGGAATTATACTTAAAGCTGAAAATGCTTGCATGGGGTCTTTATTGCATATCTTCAGTACTCATAAGAAACATCTGTGCTCTTGGGGAAACTATGGTAGAATAAAATTTCTTTTCTCTAGTAGTACTTTTCTCCTCCCCAGTCTTATTGCAGGGCTGTCTAAGGCCAAGCTAACCTATTTGTTCCTGATATGGCCTGAGGGAATTTGACAAAAAAATACTTGTGAGGTAGAAATTTCTATCTGCTTAACACCATATATTTTCCCCTCTCAGCCATGCCATTAGCTTGGATGTTTTTGTGTATATACTCAAATTCCTAGAGCAGGAATTTGTTGTGAATGTGCATAATGTATCTCATATATTTATTAGCTTTTATCCATTTGATACCTGCTGTTTATAACATATATGTTTGTATATGAAGTAAATTTTTCATTCTCATTTTTCAAAGTTAGCTGCTTTTTGTCATGTACACTCAAATTTCATGTTCTATTTTAATGCAGAATCTGCTGCGTCCTTAAAATATATTTTTTTCAGAATGATGCACCATGAAAAAGGCAAATATTTTGGGACACCTCTTATTTTCACATAGTGCTAGCAGGAAAACTTGCTGTCATTAATGAAACTCTTGATTTGATTGTTGAGATGAATGTTGCAGTCAGTTATGCAACTAGGCAAATACCTGTAGTTCCTCTGAAAAATAGGTAAGTAGGGACTGACACCAAGACTGGTTTAGTACTGTTTTTTAGTAGCTAATCTTAACTATTAACTAATATTAGCTAATATTATTTATCCTTTTCTCCTGTCCACATGGTCCAACGAACTCTGTATTCTTACACAACACAGTGAAAAGCAGATGAAGGTGGTTTTTTTTGTTTTTCTGGCAAAGTGCAGGCAATATGTTTATTAGCATATGATGTATGATATTTGTATTGACCAAATTAACATGCAGGTATCTACCTTTGGCATAAAGGTTGCCATTGCTGCTTCAGTAGACAAATAGTGTTTGTCTTCCTCAGAGTAACCTCTTTGACATAACAGTATCAGAGTTCTAGTTGATAATTTTCAAATATTTCTCTTGTTTGGACTTCTCCAAAGTAGAAGTAGATTTAGGTCACAACCAGAGACCTAGCAATCTGAGCGTACTTCAAACAAGCCTTCATACACACTTGCTTAGAAATGAAAAATAGTGTAAAGATGATGTTTGTATTTGGTTGTTTGCCTGTGAATAGGGTCAATTAAATTACCTTATAATAGTTTGAAAATTTTGCTATATGCTACTTAGATAAGCGCAGATTTTGTCAGCATGAATTTCTACAGTTGCTGGAGCATAAAGGGACGATGGTAAAATTGCATGGCAGCTCCCAGCAAAGGACATCAAAGTATTTTTCAAACTTTAATGAACAAGATCAAGCTAAAATAAATGGTGAAATTAAGCAGTCTTGAAACAGAACCATTTTCAGATTGCTAGAAAGCACTGGAAAAGGAGAAGGAATAATAATACGTTTTCTATACAGATTCTACAACAGCAGCTACCCTGGTTTGTGAATTAACTTTATATTCAACATTTTGTCATGTACATTAGGCGTTATAATGCATGAAATGAATACATAGTCACATACCAGTAGCTGCAGTTCCAAGTAATGATCGACAATACTGCCTCTAGCTAGCTAACACTTTTTCCTATGAAATATTTTCTGCATGACCACATCACATGGCAGCAGGCAGCAATGGAATTTATGAACTAGCTGGAGCTATCAATGCTAGTGTGGAAGCAATAGAGAAAGATGTATGTTAAAAAAAAAAGGGAGGGGAGGCTAAAAAAAAATAGCCAACCAGAAAAAAGTTGTCAATGTGTCATATGGATGTTTTAAACTAGCAGCTTAATGGCAGTGAAGTTCATGTCTGTATCCTATTTTTAAAATTTTCAGGTTTTCCTAAATATAGCTTCCAGATGAGTCTGTTTCTTTTAGCTATAAATAAATAAAAAAAAAACTGAGAATGAAAATTTTACCTTCATGTCAGGTTAGAACCATGATTTGTTTGCATGGCTGGGAACTAGGAATGTTCAGATTCTAAGGTCAAGGGTTTTTTTCTAGAAGTCAAGTCAATATGTATACTTCTTCTACAGAAAGAGTCCTCAACTTTTCTTTCAAGCTGTAGTGGCTTGGAATTAGTTGCATGCAACTTCTGTGAGATAACTCAGTGTGCAGGTATTAAGCAACTTGTATCTCTTAGTTTTCATACAGAGTCTGTGGTCACAATACTGGAGACTGGAGTGGCTGAAGCAGTTGTTGATCCTCAGACTAGGTCTGAAAATCATAAAGACCAAAGCTGCTGTTGCCAACACAGGCTCCTCAAACGATTAACACACAGATCAGAACCCTCTTCCTTACACACTTTACCCTCACCAGCAGGATTAGGAGAACACTGCTGGGACCCTCAAGCCCCTACCACCCCCTTTAGAGCTCTGTAATCTCTTTTGATAACCTCCAGAATTGTCCTGGGCAGTATTATTGGTGCTCAGATAGAAAACCAGGTGGAGGGAGTAGAGGGTGGGAGAAGCTTTGTCAGCTGGCAGCCCAGGTGCTTTGCTTTAAGGTGGAGTGGGGGAGAGACTATTCCCCTCTCCTGGGCACTCATAACTCTTGGAGAATAGTGCCTCTGGTTCTGAGCCCCTCAAAGCTTTAAAGAAGGTAATAATAGCTGCTGCAACGGGCCTTCAGGGTGATCAGCACTGCAGCACATAGCTTGTGAGGAGACACTGAGGGAACAGGGCTTCTTCAGCTTGGAAAGCAGAAGGCTTTGGGGGAACCTAAGAGCAGCCCATCAGTATCTATGAGGAGACAGAGCACAACTCTGCACAGAGGTGCATGGCAAGGTGAGAGAGCAAGTGAAAACGCGGTAGGCTCAAAATGGGTATAGGGAAAACTATTTCACTGCGGGTAGTTAAGCTTTAGAACTGACTGCTTAGAGAGGCATTTATGTGGTCTGTGGTCTTGGAGGCTTCCAAAGAGCATCTGGATCAAACCCTGAGCAACAATGGTGTGATCTCATAGCTGACTATACATTAAGCAGGAGTTTGGTCTTGAAACATGTTGAGGTTCCTTCCAACCTGAGTTATTAAATGCTGATAGGATTCTCCAGAGCAAAATGGAACCAGTAGCTTAGGATTACTTCTCAACTGCATAGAATCATAGGAGCTGGAAGGGACCTCGAAAGATCATCCAGTCCAACCCCTCTGCCAGAGCAGGGTCACCTAGAGTACATCACACAGGAAGGCGTCCAGGCGGGTTTTGAATGACTCCAGTGCAGGAGACTCCACAACCTCTCTGGGCACCCTGTTCCAGTGCTCCGCCACCCTCACAGGAAAAAAATTTTTCCTGATATTCACCTTGAACCTCCTATGCTCCAATTTGCACCCATTACCCCTTGTCCTATCACAGGTCATCACTGAAAAAAGCTTAATTCCATCTTCCTGACACTCACCCTTTACATATTTGTAAACATTGATGAGGTCACCCCTCAGTCTCCTTTTCTCCAGGCTAAAGAGACCCAGCTGCCTCAGCCTTTCCTCATAAGGGAGATGCTCCACTCCCCTAATCATCTTAGTAGCCCTACGCTGGACTCTCTCCAGCAGTTCCCTGTCCTTCTTGAACTTCTTGCATAGGGTAAACTGAAATTCTTTTGGACTTGATTTGACATAATAAATATAGTGGAGTATTCACTGGAGTTAAACCTTCACTTCAAATGCCTCAGCTGAGTTTCTTACCCATCTACGTTTGGCTGGAATGCTTTCTGCCTCAAAGTGCTGGATTTTTTAATAGAAAGCTAGAGGGTTCAAAGGTGGGCCTGAGGGAATACTTGGAGCAGCCGAGGTGGTTAAGGCACTCAGCTGGAGTCGGTAGGGTCACATTCAAATCCACCTCTCTGATTGCTGTTTTACTTGCTATTTTGTTTATTTGAGCTCTTCTTAAAAGAATCTACTTGAATAGTTGAAGATAGATGCATAAAAGAACACTGTTAAGTCAGAATGCAGATGGTAAATATTATTTCCAAATAACAATCCTGTTGTAAATGCTGTAGTTTCCAGTGCTTATCTTTTCCCCATTGTTTTGTAGAAATGAGTACAAGCAGTACAGTTCAGTGAAAACATGGGTTTGAGTAACTAAATTGAACTAAGTTTCAAAAAGTACCCAGAATAGATGTAGAGGATTAAAAATAAATCTTGATTTGTGTTCTGACCCATTATATTAAGATGTGTGCCTTAGCTTTCGCCAAGTCTTACAAAAGAAATTTCAGGTGATTCATGTTGCTAAGTTACATGAATCTGAGCTAACTTTGGCTTGTCTCATTTTAATATGCTTGATCCAAACAGAGGTAATTACAAAAAAAAAAAAAGTAATCTGAAGTTCCCTAATATCATTTAATGTCACACCTATACTTGTCATATAAATACAATGTCTGTCTCATTTTTATTCATATAGCAATCTATCAAAATTGTCTTTTGACAGGATTTTGACTACTTCTTACAGTAATAACTAATAGTTCTTTTTTACTATTTCCCAGGGGAAAGGTGTGTGGAGGTGGGGGGGAGGATAGAAATACTGAAAATCACTTCCATTTTTACCCTTAAAATGACTCAGGAATTTTAAATCTGTCTGTGAATTTTCATTGCGCTGGTTTGCTTTTGTTCTGTTTTTGTTTAGTTCAAGGATAGCACGGAGGTATTTTTAAAAAATAAAGCTGAATCTAATTCCTAATTGTAATAAATCTTTCAAGAATAGGTGAAGTTATTGATATACATTGCACTCAAAGGGCTTTTAATATTTTTTGCATACAAGTGATAATGGGTTGAAAGAAAAGGGTGGAAAAGACTGATTGCAAAACTAACAATGAATCAATCAAGTGGTTCTGGTAATGTGTCTCATATCCACACTGTGTGATGCTTAGTTTATGACATCTTAAGATCTTAAGAGCTGATTTATTCTTCCAGTAATCAGTGTTCTGATCCATTAGTTTCTATAATGCAGAGAGATGTCACCATTTTTTAATGAGTTATTTGTATTTTAAAATTGCATGTCTGTCAATAAAGAAAAAATGAAGGATTTTTAAAAACTTAACACCTTAACTCTAGGATTATCACTGCACAGTGGTGTTGAGATATATGTACACATATATTCAGTTGAATTCTTCATTATAGTTTCTAGTTTTGAATTTTTTGTCTACTGTGTAGCCTAACAAGTTTTTATTTAGCTATAATTGTTTTACTGTTACTAGTACTTAAACAGAATGTGACAGAGTCAGATGTACACCACCCCAAACATCTCAGCTCTGAGGCAGAATATATTTTGTATGAAGTGTAATTTCTTGGATATTTATAGTAGTTATTAGCATATCATAAATCTTCATAAAAGACTGCACCTGAGTGTTAATACAAAAAAACTTGGAAGCCAGAAGGAGTTTTATCATTGAACTTGCTAACAAGTTTCCATCTATCATATCTCAAAATTACTACTAAATCACTGAATTCAACCACATATGAAAAAAAAAAAAAAATCAACCACACATTAAAACAGTCCAAACCAAAACACCTTTGTGTACTTTTATGCTCTACGTGCACAGTTTAGGGAAAAAGAGTAGGAATGTATGGATGATGGTGTTGGGTTTTTTGTTTGTATTTATCAGTACAAAGAGTATAATTCTGTATTTATTAGCCTTTTGTGGGGTAATAAATTCTAACACTGAGATCTTCTCCTTAAGATTGCTTAGTTTCTTGGCATTACAATGTGAAGTGTGGGAGCTTGGGTATCCTGTACGGTGTCAATGGTTCTTTTCTCTTGTGGCTGCCAGTTTGCCCCTCCAAGCAGAGCTGTGATGAGGTGGAGCTGGAGGGGTGAGGTCGGTGCTGTGGGTGTTGTTGAAGCACCTGGGGTGTCTGTGAGGCTGTGCTACACGCTGAACGTTGGGCATTGGCACGAGTCATGTTGGGTGCCCTGTGTCAGTGACCAATCCATTCTCATGGAATGGCTGCAGGAAAGCCTGGAGCTGAAGTCAGGACAGTTTTGTGCGAGGATAAAATTGGTGTTGGATAGAGACATTATTCTAGGAGCGCAGATACAAATAGATGTGTCTTTATTTCATTTTCATTCATAACCCAGGGATAAAGAAAACTTAGATCTCTGAAGCTGATGTATTATTAGATAATTATCAGTTGTAATTAACTTCTACTTATCTCCATTCTTTTCTTTTCTCTGTCGCTCTATGCTTTTGCTGCTGTCTCCCTCTACTGTCCGCACGCCCAGGTGGATGAAGACAGTGCAGAGGAAGGCAGGGAGCTGCAGAACAGCCCCTTGGCTGCTGGGGGTGCAATAGGGTTGGAGGCACTCGTGCTGCACATCTGCATGGTCCTCGCTGTCTCTAACTTCCCCGAGCCCATTGTGAGCTGCCGTGTGCCACCCTGGCCGGGACCAGGAGATGTGTAGCTGCCTTATCCTGCTTTAAACCTACTTCTGGTGCTGTAGTGGTACCTGAGGGTTTTTTGGTTGTGTTTGATTTCGTGGATTTGTGTGGTTTGTTTTGTTTTGTTGTTTTTTTTTGTTTGTTTGTTTGTGTTTTTTTTTTTTTTTAATATAATGTTTTCTTATATAACTCTATATGTATATTGACTTTTTTTCTTATTTGATTGTTCTTGGGTGCTTTATCAAACAGGGACAGACTTAAGCCAAAGCTGAACTGCTGTGCTGTTTTGAGGCCTAGAACGTGCGCTGATGGAAAGGAGACTTTTTATTCCTGTGACAGAGACTTTTCTTTCTGTCAAACATCGTTGTTAATCAAAAACTTACAAGCTAGAAGTCCATCATCTAAAAATTTCAGTTTGGCTACTGGCTCAGTATTCAACTGGAATTAGCAGGAAAAAAAAAAGGTAGAAAATGGTAGCTGGGTTCACAGGAGTGAAATGTGGTTGTGATTTCTTACTGTTGCATTCAAATTTTCTTGGATATTTGCTATTGGTTTTTAATAATTTGGTCTTAACATAGTCAAAAGGAGTCAGTAATGGTGTTGGTAAAGGGGTAGTCTTTTAGCAGCATCAAAAAAAAAAAGTGGAAAAAGGGAAAGTTCACTTAATATGGAGAAAAATCCTACAAAAAGTAGTGCCACAGCATTTTTTCCAGTAAGCTTGGCACTCTTTGCTGAGTTGTGCACTATACAGCCATTAGCAGGCTGGTCAATGCATTGCTTTATGAGGCAATTATTTCAGCATACTCTATTCAAAATACACATTAGAACTTAACCTTCTGAATCCTGAAGTAGCATTTTTATCACCCAACATTAGAAAAGAGTTGGAGTCAGCAATTTCCCCTTTCTTTTTATGATCTGGTGTCATTAATAAAGCATTGGGCTGGTAGTTTCTTACAATTCTCCAGGATAATTTGTGACACAATAGGTGCTACCA
Organism: Merops nubicus; assembly: GCF_000691845.1. NCBI lineage: Eukaryota > Metazoa > Chordata > Aves > Coraciiformes > Meropidae > Merops > Merops nubicus. The sequence continues at coordinate 2,405 of NW_008605205.1, read as the reverse complement.
TGATACAGTTGTCTGTTGACTTATTCAATAGCAGGGGAAACAGAAGTTGTGTAAAAACAAAAATGAGTGAAGGGGGGATAAGAGCTCTATAAACAAATGCAGGACTGATACACAGCATATTAGGCCTGCTGCTATTGGATATGCACAAGTAGAAATGGGAAGTTAATATGGAATTTCTAATTAGGGTCACATACTAATGAACTCCCTCTTCATGTTAGTTTTATGCTGCTTCAGAAATTTTTTATCATATGCTTAAAAATTTATGGCTGGAAACATTAATGAAAATGAAGCGTGAATTGGAAATTGTGCTATTATGGAGATGAGGATGGCCATGGCTAGTCTGATTTCTAAGGAGGGATCCTTTTATTGCCATTTTTCTGAGGGATGAGAAATGATACAAGTAAAATTAATGACTAGACATATTCTTTGCCCTGGCTTGGCTGGCATTATTATATTTTAAGTTATAAAAGCTGGATTTAATAAAATTTTGAATTAATTATAAAGTGAATTTTAATCATAATTGGCAGTCTTCTGCAAGAATAAAACCTGTAAAGCAGCAGAAGTGTGAAATTAATAAAATGCATATGTTTTTATACTCCTATGCATGTGCATAAATATAAATATATACAGCTTTCTGTATAAACAGACACAGACAGAGGTACAGTGAACATTTCTATACTGACTTTGTTGCTAAAGGCTATCTCCTTTTCTTGCTATTTGACAACACAATTGCTCTTATGTTCTCTGCATGAATGTTTGGGTGTAAATTTTCCAGAACTGGCATTTTTGTCTCAGGTATCTCGTAAAAATCAATCGGGCTTGCTATTTAAAATGTCAACCCCCAAAACACTACCTGTTGTATTGTTTCTTTCTGTCCCACTAAAATTATCATGCAATCTTGTATAAAATATATTGAAAACACCTGGTAGTCTGTCTCATTGGAATTGCCTTTGGAAATAGTCTAGTAACTTCTGACAGCTTGGCTTTACAAGGATATTGATTTCACTGTAGCTTTATCATGGAAAACTGATGAATGGTCAAAAGCTGAAAGTGATGTAAAACTCAGTTTATAGTTTTTATATGAAATGCATGTAATAAAATAAAGTAGGTTTATAAAGCATAGTAAGGTATGCCCGGGTGAAAACATTAGACTTAAAAAAGAATTTTGCAGCATTTTCATGTTGTAGATTATTTAGCTTAAAACATTTCCAGATTTGCTCAAGAAGGGCAAAGAAAGGAGCATACTTATTAAAAACAATAATACACATTGGTAATAATTGTGGTATTTGTGAGAAGATAAGGTTGCATATTGTACTGCTTTATAACTTCTATAAATGTTTCCTTTGAAACAGGCTATTAATACTGACCAGAAACCAATATAGGAAAAATATTGTTTCCTTAGCCCAATAACAAGGAGAAGTAGACGGCAGAAACACAAATAACTGAAGGGACATGTAACATGGGAAACAGGAACTGCAATTTGGATGGAGAAATGTCTTTTCTGAAGAAGCAAATGGGAAGAATTAGAAACAACATTGGCTATCTGTATTGCACTAGCCACGATAAAAGAAAGTAAGGAAAATATAGGAAACTAAATTGATTTCTTTCTGGAGGAAGCAATTACTTCAGTGGTCAATTAAATATAAACACAATGAGAAGGTGTTGGAGTAGAAACACTTGTGTCAGTTCTGCAGAACAGTGCATTGCTGTGTGTGTAAAATCCCCTAAGGGCTCGAGGTACATGTTAATCTACAGTCCAGCTGGGTCCTGTTCTGGGGGAGGGATGTGAGAGAGAGAGAGGTGGTTCAGGGTTATTTCTGGATCTCACTAAGAAAGGCCTGAAAATAAATGGCTTAATAAAATGGCTGGTTTAGTAAGATAGAATAAAAAGAGGAATAAAAATAGTAAGTAAATCTCGCATACCTTCCCATGGTGGGAACCCAACATTCATCTAGTACTGGATGGAGCCCAGGTGGGTCCCACAACATGTTGCACAGATCTTGTCTGTAGAGACTTTCCTCCCTTTTTTTGGTCACCCAAGCTTTGGTCATTCAAGCCTTGGTCAAGATACCTTGGGCAGAGTTAAGACTGTCATAGATTAGTGCCTAAGCTTGGTTGCTATGCTCAGAAAATGTGAGCCCACTGGAGGCCATTCAGAGAAGCACAGTGAGGGTAAGCAGAGCATATCTTAATGAATGTTATGGGGAGGACGAGTGAGCCAGGCATTGTCTTCTTACTTTCTCCATGCAACTCAATAGTTTTATCACACTTCCCTTCTCTGACCTCTCTTTGCGTCAGAGGGATGGTTGTGTGTCCAGTATTGGTGCTCAGAGGTGTTCCATCCCCTCAGTTAGCCACACTGCTTCTCTTTGGCATTGCCATTTGTAATGGTTTGAAAACAAACC
>NW_008605204.1:5937-37996 GCF_000691845.1 Merops nubicus | reverse complement strand
GTCATGGCATCCCAGCAGCACAGTGTCACAACTCAGATACAAATGCAGACATTCAGGTCTAGCCTACTGTAAAGTTTTCCTTTCTATGCATAAAGAACATCCTCAGAGACTGAAATGGATGAAATAAATTAAGATAAGATAGGCAATGACAGTACATAAACAATAAAGAATGTTTATTATTTAGTAGCAGAAGCAGGTCTTGTGTTCCCCATAGCTTGTGTGGATGTACTGCCCATCCCTGAAATAAACCAGCCATTCTAAGCACATCATAGCACCAGCATATGCTATAATCTTTTCAGTATTCTGTACAAAAAAAGTACAAACCACTTCATTTCTCTATTTCATACAACAACAACAAAAAAAAAGGCGTGTGCAATGTAAAAATGCTCCACATAAAGAAATGGCCAGAGTCACAGAGTAACATACTCTTGTAATCAGCATAATGAAGGCAACATGAGAGAAAGAACTCAACTTCTAACCACATTTTAGACAACAGGTTGGTAGACAACCGTATGGAACAAGCAATGCCTCTTCTAGTGAATGGATGGAAGTCACATCAGCTATGTCTTTGCTGTTCTTACATTATTAAGATCATGGGCACACTACCTACTTGAGAACATGTAAGAAAGCCAGAACATTGAAACTTCCATAACTGATATACCACCAAACACAAGGTCTCTAGTATGCTCCAATGTTCATAGTCTAAAAACTAAAAACAAAACAAAACCAAAAACAAACAAAAAAAACCAAGCCACTACCAAAAAACAGGTAAGTCACTAAACTTGTAGTCCTGATGACAATATATTTTAAAAAATATAACTGAAAGTAAAAGACCAAAAAAAGACAGTGTCAGAAAATAATCAGTGACAAAAATAAAACCTTGCATCACAGGACTTTTGGTAATTTTTCTATGCAACCCCTTCCTCCTCGAGTCTTCCTTCCATATATTTAATCATGTTAGTAGAAACTTTTGTGGAATTGGTTGTCAAAAAGAAATAGTGAAGATGATCATGTTTTCACAGAATCATTGTTAATAATGCATGAGGAAATGAAAAATATTTAGTTGCAATTTTATAAGCTTTTTAGCATAACATCCACTAATCTCTTGCTTCATATACAGTACCTTGTTAGAAGTAAGATCTCTACCCAAATCCCTTTCACCTAATTATGCCAATGATCAATTCCTAAAATCAGACAAGAAATTAAGTAGTTTTTTTGTTAAAATATTCCAAAGACTACACCCTCTCCCTTTTGAAAAAGAACTATTTCTTCTTACCCTTAACAGCTATGGGTTGCTCTTCTTACTCTTAACAACAACAATCTATGAGTGGAACAATCCATTGGGTAACTTGTGACTTCCCTCACACTTGCAGGCCTTGGTCCTCATTGTGGACTTTAACCATGTTAGTACCTGCCTGAGGAATAACACAGCATGAAACAAGCAATCCAGAGATTTTCTGGAGTGCATTGATAACTTCACGACAAATTATCAAGAAGGTGTTGAGGGGGTGGCTTTCTGCTGGACCTCATACTTACAAACAAGAGCTGGTCAGGGAATTAAAAACTGAAGACAACCTTAGCTGCACTTGACCACGAGATGGTGGAATTCAGCATCCCAACAGGAGGGAAAAACACAAAAATGAGGATCATAACTCCAGACTTCAGTAGAGGAGACTAACCTGTTCGGGTATCTGTTCAGAAGAATCCCATAGCAAGCAGTTGTGGAGACAAGGTTCCAGAATAGCTGGTTGATGGTCACAGATTCATGGAGTGTTAGGGGTTGGAAGGGACCTCAAAAGATCATCTAGTCCAACCCTCCTGCCAGAGCAGGATCACCTAGAGTACAACACCCAGGAACACGGCCAGGCGGGCCCTGATAGTCTCCAGAGATGGCGACTCCACCACCCCCCTGGGCACCCCATTCCAGTGCTCTGGTACTCTCATTGTAAAGAGGTTCTTCCTTATCTTCAGGTTGAACCTCTTGTTCACCAGCTTGTGGCCATTGCCCCTAGTCCTGTCACCAGCCACCGAGAAAAGCCTGACTCCATCTTCCTGACATCCACCCTTTAGACATTTATAAGCATTAATAAGATGCTTCAGCCTCCTCTTCTCCAAGCTAAACATCCCCAGCTCCATGAGCCTTTCCTCATATGACAGGTGTTCCAGGCCTTTGATCCTTAGTAGCGCTGTGCTGGACCCTCTCCAAAGGTTCTTTGTCCTTCTTGAATTGAGCAGCCCAGAACAGTATTCCAGGTGGGGCCTCACAAGGGCAGAGTAGAGGGGGAGGAAAACCTCCCTCAAACTTTTGGCCATGTACCTCTTAATGCACCCCAGGATGCCGCTGGCCTTCTTGGCTGCAAGAGCACACTGCTGGCTCATGGTCATCCTGCTGTCAAGTAGGACTCCCAGGTCCTTTTCCCCAGAACTTCTCTCCAACAGCATCAGCCCCCAGCCTGTACTGATGCATGGGGTTGTTCCTCCCCAGAGGCAGGACTTTACACTTGCCTTTATTGAATCTCATGAAATTTCTCCTTGCCCAGCTCTCCAGGTCCCCCTGGATAGCTGCACAGCCTTCTGGCATCTCAGCCACTCCTCCCAGTTTGGTGTCATCAGCAGACTCGCCGAGGGTACACTCCAGCCCTTCGTCCAGGTCACTGGTTAATATATTGAACAGTGTTGGGCCCAGCACTGACCCCTGGGGGACACCACTAGCCACAGGCCTCCAACTAGACTCTACCCCACTGACCATGACCCTCTGAGCTCTGTTGTTTAGCCAGTTCTCAATCCATCTCACGGTCAGCTCCTCCAACCCATACTTCCTGAGCTTCATAGGATATTGTGGGAGACAGTGTCAAAAGCTTTGCTGAAGTCACACCCACTGCTCTCCCTTCATCTATCCAACTAGTCGTGCTATCACAGAAGTCTATTGGATTAGTCAAACACGATTTTCCCTTAGTGAATCCATGCTGACTACTTAAAACTTTCTTTTTCTCCATGTGCCTAGAGATGGCCTCCAGCAGGAGTTGTTCCATCACCTTTCCAGGTATGGAGGTTAAGCTGACTGGTCTGTAATTTCCCAGGTCTTCTCTCTTGCCCTTTTTGAAGGCTGGGGTGACACTGGCTTTTCTCCAGTCCTCAGGCATTTCTCCCATCCTCCGTGATTTTTCATAAATGAAACAGTAACATCAGCCAGCTCCCGCAGCATCCTTGGGTGCACCCCATCGGGACCCAGGGTGTTTAACGTACCCAGATGTTCTCTGACCCAAGCTTCATCAATGAGTGTAACGTCTACCTTCCTCCAGCCTTTTTCACTCATCTCCAGGGACTGGGATTCCTCAGTAGTCTTAGCAGTAAAGACTGAAGCAAAGAAGGCATTCAGTAACTCCACCTTCTCAGCATCACCTGTCACCAGGGTTCCCATTTCATTTAGCAAAGGTCCCACACTTTCCTTGATCTTCCTTTTCCCATTGATATACTTGAAGAAGCCTTCCTTGTCCTCTTTAAGCTCCTTTGCCAGATTTAGTTCAAAGAGAGCTTTGGTCTTCCTCGTTGCATCCCTACACAGCCTGACAACATTCCTGTAATCCTCCCATGTGACTAAACTCTTTCTCCACATACTGTAAATTTCTTTCTTCCATGCAAGTTTTCTAATCAGCTCGTTGGTCATTCATGGGGGTCTCCTGCCTCCTCGACTCAATTTTTTATTTAAAGGAATGCACCCATCTTGAACTTGGAGAAAGTGGTCTTTGAATGTTAACCAGCTTTCCTGGGCTCTTCTACCCTCTAAAGTCCTAGCCCATGAGATTCTCTGCAGCTCTCTGAATAGGGCAAAGTTAGCCTTTCTGAATTCTAGGGTTGAGATCCTACTTGTTACCCTGCTTCTTCCTTGTGAGATACTGAATTCTACCATGTCATGGTCACTGCAGCCACGGTTACCCCCAAACTTTACATCCCTTACCAATCCATCCTGTTTGTTAAAAACAGGTCTAGCAGCACACTTCTCTTTGTTGCCTACTCTGCCACCTGAATCAGAAAGTTGTCAACTATACACTGCAGGAACCTTCTGGATTGTGTGTGCCTAGCTGTGTGGCCTTCCCAGCAAATATCTGGTCACTTCTGACTTCAACTATTCTGTGATTCTGTAAATTCATTTATGGGAAATTATAAATGTTTTTGCTCAAAATATTTGTATTCAACAGATATTTATACATCGCTAGTGTTAATTATATAGAAATCAGCAATGGGCTCTTAAATAGTTTGTCAATGTAGGTCTTCCCAAATTACTGTACTGACCTTATTTCTTCAAATATTTTGTTACATGCATTATTTTTCAGTTGGTTTGAGGTTTTTAAGGCTCTGAAAGCAGTGAGCAAAACACTGTACTTGACAGCATGATCTTCATTAAATAACCACAGAAAAATATTTATTTGAACTCAAAGTATATACACATACATTGATATGTATCTTGAATTTTACCAGCACATGAGGTTTGAACACACGGGATTTTCACATTCATTCATGTTTGTACCAGAAGAGTAGAAGAACTGGAAAGAAATCTTTTGGACAGAAAAATTTTAGTAAACGTTAAGAACCAAAGACTTACAAGACAGATGAGCGAATGGAAGTCTATACAAGAAAAATGACAAAATAAAATTGGAATTACTATATACCGAATGTCAACTAAGCCTTAGAAATTACACATAAATTTTTACTTTAGACAACTTTGGAACACTGAAGAAACAATGCATCACAGGGAACTTGTTTAAGAAAAGCCCTATCAGACTGAGCCAAATGGCTCGTTCCATTCAGACAATACAGGGTTTTTTTCCTGCATTATTTTTTCTGGCATCTAGGACTTTTAAAAGTGATGTTGTACTTTCTGAAGATCAACAAAAGTAGAAATGAGTAAATCAGAGTTAGAAGTCACCAACCTGCTATTGCAAAATACAGCAAGATAAACTTCAGAGACAGTAAGTGATTATTACCCCATGCACTTTATGTACCTGGCAGCAGCATCTTTTAACACCATACCTAGACACTGGCTCAAAGTATAGCTTCATGACTCCCACCTAACCCCTTCAGATGTCTTTTTCTCACTGTTTCCTTGAACTAGCACTAACGTAGTCAGATCAGAAAATGAATAGAGATTAAAACTAAATAGCAAAAGAATGCATGGATGCAAAAGTAGAAGCCTGCATAAAAATGGTGAGAACACACGGCTAGGGAAAAAGGTTTAGCAAGGCCACCTCCCATTTCTGAAGTGATTCTCCCAGTCAATCATCCTTTCATTGCTCCAATTTATATTGGAGAGCAGTATTTATTCAAACAATAATTAGACTAGTTTTCCCATAACAAAGATGACTAAAAAAGCACTTCAAGTTGATCTAGAAAGGGTAAAGTGTTCATATCATGCACATCATTTGCATTTTCAGCTAAAGCAAATTCTAGTCACTCGGTAGTAGCCAGGGTACTTTTTTCTTCCATCACTTGCCCACGTAAATTGTTTGAGCTACCAAACAAATTTTTAAGACCTGAAACAGAAAGCAAGGCATACAACCTCTCCCAAAATACAGTGAGTATACAGCATGCAATGAACCAGGAACCTCTGGCTCACTTTAATATTTGGATGTGTTACAGACAAAAAAGGGTGGGGTGGTTTTTTGTTCGGTTTGTTTTTGTTGTTATTGTTTTGGTTTGTTTCGGGTTTTGGCTTTTTTTAAATAAAATAAAAATTAGCCTTATTTCACAAAATTTCCCTTGGCAATTCTGTGAAAGCTGAGCTGTATCTCCCCCAAAATGCCAAACTTAAGCTTCACTGTTTTGCATTCAGTTCTTTAGCAATGCTGCATTCCCAACGTCAGCTTACTCTTGTAATGAAGAGGTTTATATCAGCAATGGCCTTCTTCTCTCATTTAGAGAATTTTGCCACGTAATTTTTTTATACTATTATTCACAGAGCAAAATATCTCGCTTTTTGTTTCTGAATGTTTCTGAACTCTGCCTTGTCCCAAGACACCACCATCAGCTTCACCTTGATTCTCACAAGTTAAATGAATGTAATTAACTCAGTTCACAATCAGGATTCCTTGTCCACAAGAACCATAGATGAGACTGGCTTTCGTCTGGAAAGTAGATCTAATTTGCCTTTTTTCTATAGTGATGACATATGCCTTAAAACAAGACGACCAGAACAGCCCTATGGTCAACATTACTCAGTAATTTTAAAATTCACGTCTTTAAATTTACACAGAGAATAAGTAAGAAAGAGATCTTTCAAAAACAGCTGTAGCATGTAAAAGAAATTAGCATGAGTGACTGCAAGGAAAATATCGGCAACAGGCTTTGAAGAAATCTGGCTTGGGTCACTGAAAAGAAAACAGAGGCAGATGCTGGGCTGCCTAGCCCAGGTCACTGCAGGGAGAACAACAGCTGGTTACCTGAGTTCTGCCTGGGACACAGAGCTGGTGCTTGATTCTACCAAGCAATTTTTGAATACATGCTTGATGATTTTTCATATGACAGAAAAGCCGAAAACCAAACGGATTTTTTTTGTGAGTGAAGCTATGGCAAATTAAGCTATTTACTTAGTAAAAATACTTCGGTTTATTCTCTTTTATGCATAGTTGTCCAAACAAGAAAGAGAGTATAAATGTTGGATGGTAACACAGATCTACATCCAAAATAAAAATAAGAGTTTCTAAACTGCTTATCAAGTTATCAATACTTTAACAGCTCTTAAAAGCTGCTTTACAGTTGTGCAGATACTTGCAGGACAGTAGGGTCTTCATTCACTCCATATTGACTGTAGTATATTTTAAGACATTTTATTTTCACATTCATATGGTGGTCAGAAGAGAGAGTGTCCTCTGATCATCTCATCAACAATCACTTTTCGCTGAGAGTTAAAGAGCAACTTTTTTATAACCCACCAACCAGTGTTCAAATCAGCTTAATTGTTGTTCATCCATCCAAGGTTTTTATTAAACCCTCCACCATTGTAATTTCTGGATTATGTTACAGAAAACTGAACTCACATTATGGATCCTGGTAAGCAGAAGAGAGCTTTTAAAGGGAATTTTTCCATGATTGCCCAGCTCCCCATTTCATGACTCATGCATTCCTTCCAATCATATTATTCATCACTCCTTTTCATGAAGGCAAGACATTATAAATGATTACCGTCCTGCTTTTTCTGAGCACAGAAAAAACTTTAGAATCAACAGACAGCTCTACTCAGTAGATCAGTTACTTATTCAAAATACGTTTCACTGAAAATGCAGAATATGCCCTCAGATGTGCCCATAGTTTTACTACTTGTTCTAAGAATGCATTGCACGCACACGCTGAAAGTCTTAAGAATAGTACTGTTTTTAAGGTTTTAGATGGTTAATGAGAACCAAAAGGGGTTTTGTTTCAGGTTGTTACCAAAATATACTTCTTACTCTCGTTATTTTTACATTCACTCCCAGGTAGTACAGATATTTTTTCCAAGAAAAAGTAGGCATAGCAAAGCATGTAAAATTTTTAATGAATTGTGAATGACAGTGTTAAGAAAATCACCTTTTGTATCAATTAAAGAAGAGATAGTTTAGACATATCATGACAAGGAGTTGCATAGCACAGAAACAAAACCAGTTCTATACAGAAACAGAAAAAAGTAACTTTATCTAGTCAAATAGTTGCAATGATTTCATTTTTTGGCTGCAAATTCAGAGAAATCTCAAAGGAAAGCTTACACATCAAGTTTCTAGATTACTCATCCTCACCAACCAGTTCTATATCAATAGATACAAATTATAATTCCAAAGGAATTATTTCTTGTTTATCTGAATGCACAAATCATATGAATTTTTTGGTAAAGCTTATAGTACAAAAGTTATGTTTTGCAGCATTAATCTAAAACCTCCAAACTTTTTTCTTGAATGATAGAATTGACACAAGGATGATAAAATGGTAAAGTCCCAGATGCCTAGGGTCTTTGAAAATTCTGGTCAACCAAAACGTGAGTCACACACACACACACAACACCCCTCCTCCCGCCCAATATAAACAACCAAAAAAGGGAGAACAAGAAAGCTCTTTGCCTTTGATATTTTTGCTCTTTTCACAACCACTATAAGGGATGTTTTTAATGTTTGGTGATCCTCACAACAGAGTAAGGAATGTTACATCCAGCTTTAACCGTATGCCAAACGCAAGAGCTTGCGATAAAGAAAATAGTCTAAAAATAATGTTTACTAAACATAATGCTGTAAGAGAATATATTAATCAACTTCAGTGCCACTATCAGCTTGTCATAAGTTATGCTCAAATGTTCACCAGATCAGAATTTCAGCTGAAAGGAAAAACTGTTTCAGTAGAGACAAGTTACCACACCAGGCACCATGTTCTTTACTGAACTTCTAGTATCTTCACTGCATTGCTGACAAGATGTTAGAGGCTAACTCTGGTAGGCATCTTAATGTATAAGGTAAGTTATTAAATCTGCACGTGGCAGGTCAGGGTGGTATTCCATGAGCGTGCTAACTTTGTGCAAAAAAGGGGAAGTTACACTAGCAAAACTGATTTTTGCTTCTTACATCATTGGAGACAGAATGAAGAAGTATGCATGAACAAGACCAAGCTATTCTGACTACCACTCTCCTAGTGAGCTACATCTGAAGTAGATGTGTATTGCTAGTATAAATAAACAGGCAAAGTGCTCCTGATGTAGATTTGACTTCACCCACTAAACCATATTTCAATGACAAGGAAAATCATCAAAACCTTTCTGGATTTGAAGTAGATAAACTCAATGAGCTGGATTTCTGAAGCTGCCCATCATTATCTTCTAGGTGTCACTCATTTCCTGAAGTTAAAACACATTCGAAAAAAAACACAAAACATTGTTTTAAATTTATATAATATTCACTATCATCACTAGAATATAACTAGTTTCTGTAATCCTCATGAAGATTTTTTTTTCACTGCCTGCAAAACAGGAGGCATTTCCTTTCCAGAAAAAGTCATCATGATATGTGGACAGTTTATGTCAGATGACTTTATGAAAATCATATTGAAGAAATTAGAAGATACTTTAAACCCCCCAAAATATTACATTGCAGTTTACATTATGAACATCTGAGAATCCATGTTCTGCATAAAAACATAAAAAAGGTGCAAATAGAATAGAAAAGCAATGTGTGTAGCTAGTAATAAAGCTGCTTCCTGTTGAAAGGCTTTCATAGAACAGGCAGTTGGGGTTCAATATTCAAGTTAAAATTCAAAATTTATTATGTGAATGCTTAACCATGCAGCCATATCTCCCATTGTTCTTTCAGAAAAAAAAAAAGTAACATCTTTCATGCAGTCAAAGATATGTGTCTAAGTGTACAAATACGTTGTTCTAAGAAGGAGGGTATTTTAATGGTACAACAGGATGTTTCAACTCTGCTATTGCTTTCAGATGTCCCAACACCAAAGACTGCACTTCTCAAAAACTCACCGTTGCTACCAACACCATGCCCCTAAGTTCCTAGCATCATACTACTGCTTCCCCTGGCTACTCTATTTCCTCTCAAATTCACATCTTTCCACAGCTCCTGTCCCCATGGGATGCTTGAAGTCAAGAGTAACTGCTTATTTCTTTTGACCATGCTACAGAGTGCAATCCCAGATTTAACACAGTAACATCTTTTCTGGCTGTACTTTTTTCCTCTTGCTTTCCTTCTTCCTTTTCTCAGCAGTGCTATAAAGATTTTTCTGTGAAGCGTACAGAAATTCTACTACCTTGAGTGTTTTTGTTGTTATAGTTTTAGCTGAGGTCTTATTGCAAAGCAGCTTTCCTACAAAATGAAGCAGAACTTGAACGTTCTTTTCACAAGACCAATGTATGGATTTGGTTACAAACACTGGAGTATTTCTCTAGTAGCTCCTTCAATGGAATTTTTAATACTTGTAAAGTTCGATTTAAGAGTGTGCTGATCCCTATTCTGTGAAGCAAGCTAGTGTCATTAGGATGACAAAATCAAGTCTTATTGTGGCAAGAAGAAGCATCATTTAGCGTCAACAACACACAGCTATTGATTTGAACTCCTCCTTGCCTCATGGGTGAAATAACAAGCTCCTACACACAGACTCTCTGAGCATACGAATAGTGGGGAGAGGCAAGTAAAATACTAAAAATGGCTGTATTAAAGATACAACAGGAAATATATGACTCATAAAATGTAAATTCTTTTATCTGTATGGAATAAATTGAAGAAGAGCTTAATATGGCTGCTGCAATTTCTATGGAGTTAGATTAGAACAGAAATACACCTATCAATAATACACCAGATTTAGGCTTCCCAACCAACGCCTCCTAACTGTTCAGCACCCTCCGTAAAACAAGTCTGCTTCATCTTCATTATCTAATATGTGACTATTCATGTTTTTAAAATGACACCTTATTTTAGCATCCTGGTTGGTCGTTTCAGTGTAAGATGGGGAACTGATTGAGCATACAGTATAAATTATCCTTCATATTACTGGCAGGATCTCTTTAAAACAGAGCTAAGAAACATGGACGGGTTTACTCTTTTTTCTATTTCTGAACAACAGACTGTAATTTTCAGAAAAAAAAAAAATCCGTATCTTTCTTCTTAAAAGACACAAAAAAAGAATAAAATCATAGTCATGCAACATCAATATAAATACCACTTTTCAGATTAATAGTTCTTTTTCTAGAACTTGAAGCTATGCCTTTGAGCAAATTTGCAAACCAAAAAAAAATACAGTGAGATGAAATACTACTTACGTTGTCTAATTGCACCCAAAATTTAAGCTAATTTCAAACACTCTTGTATCACTGAAGTTAGCACGCTAGAATTGCACAGTCCATCTCTTAAAATGTGAAAAAAGTAAAATACAAGGCATAAAAATTATTTCAAGATAACTTCTTTTCAAAAATACTGAAGTATAGGGAACAAAGCTATTTTCATACCACATCCAGAAAATGGATGAGGTGTGAAAGAAATCTCTTGTTTAATGTGACCTTTGGCTGTACTTTCACTTGTCATCATTATGAAGTAGCTACTTTCAGTGCCAACACATAAGCTGAGTTATATTACACTGTAACTGTAGCAGCGCGTCTTTCAGGAAGGGTTTCATACCCAGAGAAACTGGTGGCAGAATGCATTAACAGCTCTTACCTCTGAAACTGCTTCTAATAGGTCTTATTCAACAATACGACCTCTTCTACTCAAGGAAATAAGAGTGAATGCACTAACCTTCATAGTGCATATCGAATAAACTAGTATATGCCCAGGAACTCCTCCCGAGTTCTCAGCTTCAGTGAATGCATTCAAACAAGGAAACATGTAAATTTCAGATTGGAACTCTGCCCTAAAATAATAATAATAATAATATTCAGAGCTTTGTCACTGAGCACAGACCAAAAATATTGCATTGTTAAGACCTGCAACACCCTTGACTTTTCTTAACATAAGTAGTTAAGAAAATATTTCTGGAAATCAGATTAATTTGGAATTCAAGTAAGATTAATAAAAGAAATATAACAAATTTACATTTTATACACCGGTAGCAAGTTGCAGAATAAAGATCATTAGCTATCATTATCTAAAGCTGTTCTTCTAACACCACAGAGAGAAAAACCATTGATACATACTGTATACACATTTTTATCCATGTATATAAATCAAAGGAAACAGCTTCCTTTAAGGCAAGCTATGAAGATACTAAAGCAAGATACAAATTAAATATTCATACATTCAATATTTCAAAATAAGGAATTTGGATACACACATGCATAATTTAAGTTCTATAGTGAAACCTGTCTACAGAGGCCATTTCTACTGTATTTCAACAGCATTGAAACTTGAAATGTACAACGCAGCCTCTCCACGCTGTGTTAAAACTTTAAAGTATATAGTAATTCATTTCAAGCACTAAACACAGAATAAAGGCCACGTTCCGCACACGGCACTTCTGCAGAGGAATTGCTACTTTGCCCTATTCGTTACAGCTCTGAAGCAGGGCTGTCAGTCACGGCGCTCTCCTGTAAGGTGGCTTCCAACCGTCCAACCCAGCTCCACCGGGAGCTGAGGTCAAACAGGCAACTTAGATAAGAGGCTCATCAGTCAGAATCGACTTGAAGCCACATCCTGATCCCAGGCACCTGTTTTAAACTCCACAGAGCTGGTGATCATACGCGGCGCCTAAAATTGCCCCCATACACTGCTTTACACATTCGCTCAGGCCTCTTTAGAGATGAGATTTCAAACCTTTTTAATTGGCAAAAGAATGCAGCACAAAAGCAGGCTTTCACAACAATGTGTTGTGCACTAGGAATGATTCCTTGTAAGCACAGAACCTCAGAGTAGGTCACATCCAACAACACAAACACGGTAAGTTTTCAGAGCTTATAAATTTCTCTGCATGCAAAAAGCATTGTTGGGGGAAAAAAAAACCCTACTACCCACCTTCTCCCCTCAACATATATCCTTTTCTGCATATGTCTAAAGATGCCACTATTCCCATGTGTTTAAATATATATCCCATATATTTAAAACCTTGCCACTAAAAAGGAACACTCCCTATGACTTGTTAATGTGAATATATTATTTTCTTATTAGAAGTTAAATGTATTAGTTCAAATATCAAGAGTTTAATTTAAAAAACATCCATTTTATTGTGATAAAAATATCTCAAGTTAACTTGAAGAATAATTAAAGAGTACTTATAAGGGGAAAATAGGACTAGTCTGCTTCTACATCTTTTAAAGCAAACATTTATCTTTGCTCGTTAAAGGTCACTCCTTTGATCTTGACACATCTATGAAATAACAGAAGCAAAAGCTAAGCAAGTAGAAAAGTGATGTTAAGCAATATAAAGCTAAACAAAATTAGTATCTACATGGTAAATTACTTCATTGAAAACCATCTATGGATTCTGCAAAGAATATACTTTTGCCTTAGAGCTAGTACTTTAATTTTCAAGAACCAAGAAAAAAAAAAAATCAAAACTAGTCAGTAACAATGCAGCGTCGAAAAGCAATAAACTCAAAATTAAGTTATAAATAATTTAAAGCATGTCATGAAGATGTATTAATAATTCATCAGATAAATAATTTACTAAATAATCAAATAAATAAATAATGAAATACATAAATAAATCAGCAAATAAATAATTCTGCAAAATAACCTAAACAATAAGTCACTAAAACAAATGACAAACCTACAAAACTACAATGATTTTTCTAAATTCTGATAGTTTTAAATAAACAAATGTATATAAACTAGATCAATCTTTGGTGGATAGAGAAATATTTTTCACTGCTATTGGTAAATTCCAGATTACACTGCACAAGGATACAATTTTAGATTTTACAAGACTGCAGTTTTTCCCTTGTAAATTATTAACATGATTGCTACAATACATCCTGCTCTGTATTTTACATGTAATCCCTTTATGTAGCTCATTTTTCCCCCCCAGAAATGAAAATCTCTTTAAACATTCTTAATTCACATATTTCTTCTTTTTTTTTTTTTTGTGGGTGCAGTACTTACAATACTGCAATAGACTTCTTGATGGTTCTCTTACTGTCTTCTGCAAACCTTCAGAAGTTTTGCTGTAGGGGAAAACAAATAGAATAACCTTAATTATTACAGATGGTATCTCATTCATTAGCGGATGACAACATTTTATTTGAAAGCACAAGAAAAGCTGTTTTATAATTCTACAAAGCAACTTAATGTGAAACAACCATTACAGTTTGCAGACTACCAAAAGTTTTTAGAAGTCTTTGGTGGAACGCATTCAAGCAGACTAAGGCCTGTTTCTTGTATTTAAGCTGACACACAATCTGTGCAAACTGGCACTAATTCAGATGTAAAGGCAAACCATGAGAAGGACAAAATACTTGGCTGACATCTAATGTTATCCTTGATTTTGGAAGTTCATAGTCCTTGAAAGAATACAGGGAGATCATTTAATATCCACTATCTAAGTATATTCACCATTTAATTAGAACACTGCACTCCAAAGCTAACACTGTTACCACAAAGGTCAAAATCCACTCATCTCCCGAATCAATTTTCAGTCTCCATTTATTTTAATGAATAATATCAACAGTCGCCATAGCTTTCTTCAAAGTGGTATTCTGTAACTATAGAAGAAATGTGCCAGAAGTGTAATCATGTTATCAACTGTTATCCATTCCGTCAAAAAGATATTTTTACTTTTTTCCACACCATGCATTACAGGAAAGACACTGTTTTATAAACCATGCTACTGACACGGATTCTCCATCTCTGTACAGGACTGAACAAGTGACTGAGGACATAAAACTTGATATGATATATTCTATATATGCATGGGTTTTTTGCTACTTGGTTCAAAGGAAGTCAGTATGTAGTGTTGTTTCTGCTGATAAGATCTCAAATGGTTGACAGTGTTGCTGTATCTCAGCATTTAAAAGTATAAAGGATAATTTACTCTTAAAACTACCTGGGCACATCATATTTAGCAAGTCTCAAATTCTCTTTAGGGATTATAATAAGGAAACACTTTGCTTAATCATAAATTTTATATTTATCTTGGCTAAACACCCTCCTTTGGATAGACTGCCATGTTTTGTCAAGAAAAATGAACACAGTGGAAATGAAGTACTTGTTCTGTTGTGTGGTCATTCAAAAAAGTATGTAGAAGTAACGTAAATGTGCACCAGCGCTGCTGATAATTTCACGCTCTCATGCACTGATTTCAATTTGCTTTAAAAAGGACTATTCCTCCTGGCTAAATATAGTCATCATGAAAAAACATACCTCCTCTTTGAGCTAATAACACTGCAAGCCCCAAAACATAAGACTACTAAAAACTTCGATATTTTAAAAGAATCTGAAGCACTTACTACTCAGCATATATATTTTTGAAGTAGGACAAATAATGTTTTTTTCTTTCTTTTAGTGCCCTGATTTCTCTGTGAGAATGACAACTCATTCCCACACCACATCTGGAAATCCTATTCACCACAAAACAAATCACGTGTCCCAAACCCTTCTTTTTTAAAGTAATGGATCCTTGTAAAAGGAGTATAAACCTTCCCACATTAAAAGATTTTGAGGATTAATGGGTCAGGAATGTTCCTGAGGTTGTGGAACCAGAACTTCTCCAGGAAGTACCACTTAGTCATAGATCAGCTTCATTCACCTGCAGCTTGGTAGCCTCTGGTAGCAAAGTGATTTCTTTCACAAACGAGTTAGAGTAGAGCTAAAACAGTAGTTACAGCCGCTGATGTCTTAAAACTAGATTTCTTTCCTCCTTTTAAAGTTTACTTATCTTTTCATTACTTTGACATTTAATTTGTCCTTCTAGTCTATGGTTACAGAACTGACCTTCTCACACATCTATTTTTAAGCTAGAAGGTCATAATTCCCCGCTCAAAAAGACATGTAAATCATGTAAAGAAAGGACACAAAACAGCCCATGACTTGAGATACAGCCACCTTTCCCTCTATTGCAATCAAATGCATATTCCATCCTACATAAGTAAAGACAAACTGAATTTACTTCCATTCTTCTGCCAGCTGGCCCTTTTCACTCCAACTCTCAAACACAGTATAGGTGCCTTTACTCAACAGACCATGTGAAAGATTGGTCAATGGAAGACTAAAGCAAGAGGCAGTGCCATTCAGGTGTACCTCACAGAGAAGAATACCAAAAATCAATTGCCTGCATCCTGTACTCTGCTCTGAGAAGCCCAGTGCTACAAGAAGGACACCACCTTCCCAGTACTCAAGTTAATTTGGGTGATAATGCAAGGAACTGGACTGCACCACACCCAACAACACCACACAAGAACAAATTTCAAATATTTACAGTGGCACAATTATAAATAAGGCTCACAGTAAAAAGCACCAAGCAACACAATTGTCTATTCTCCACCTTTTGATACTGCCATCATCAAAAAGTCTTTCAGTTTGCAGGTATGTATCAGATCAAAAGACATCACATACTGCCGCTTCTTCCCTTTGGGAACTCATGAATACAGGAACTAGAAGAAATTTTAGAAAGAAATTACCATATAATTTTAACGTTTAGGAGAAGATTTGGGGGTTGGGGAGAGGTGGTGTGAAAGGTTGGACAGACATGCTTAACCAAATCACAGCTGTTGTAAGGCATTGATCACTACATTCTGACTCACACGTTAAAGATTTTTTGAATTGTTATGAGTTACAACTTGCACTATCCATGAAAAAAAGAAAAAAAAAAAATCTGCAATGCATTATTGTATTCAGGAACTTAACACATAACTGCTTTCCAGGCCAAAAGCCTTATTCCTTTGCCACACTTCTTCTGTTTATTACAACTGACCAATAACTTTAAAAATCATCTGTTTGGTCATCTGATACAAAGCAATATTTTTGTCTCTTTACAGTTCATTAAAAATTTTAATGGGATTTTTTTATCACAAAAGCAAAGAATTGTTTCTTATACAGATTGTAAAAGTCTATCTAAAATCCATAAAAATAACAGAATCTTACAACTTGTAAGAGTAATTTGGAGTAGGTTCCTGGTAAGACCTTTGAGTATTTCTTGAATAACTTTTTTACCAGCTACTTCCTGTTGTGTCTTAGTAAAAAAATCAATTTTCAAATATTAAACATATAGTAAAATGTTATACCCCAAACTACAGAATCAACTGGTATCAACACAACACACAGCTCATTTGACTGTTACGACCCACATCTCCTAGTCAATTTTCAGATAAAAACAAGCAGATTACTAGCAGAGGTTTACCTCAAATTCCCACATCTACAGCACGCCACATTAAATATATGCAAATCAACCTCTTTCTCTTCTAGTTTTTTTGAGCTGACAACTCATTTGACCTGAAGCCATGGTTAACGATTACAATTATTTGACTTTCATATTTATACAATCAGTCATCAGATACGCATGTTAATTGATTTCAGCGGATAGTTTTGTATTCTAATGATCAACAGTAAGTGTACTTTTACCAATCTCTTGATACATAAGAAAATAAAATTCTATCAGTTTTCACAATTAACCCTTAATTGTATTGATTTACAGTATTCACTGTGGACTTCTGCATAGTATCTTAATCTGGAATTACTCCAAACTATGGGATCTTTATTTTTAGTAGAAAAATTTGATTTTCCAATTAAAGACACTCTTCCATTGTTTAAAAATCACAATTGCTACCCTATTTAAACAATGCATCATCAATTAATTAGGAATGATGAAACATAAAAGATGCTTAAATAAATGGACTGGGCAAAAATTTATATAGTTATTTCATATTCACATTTTGATACTTTTAAGTTTTTTTTCAAAGAATCTTAGTTGTATACTTCTTGATTCTAACAAGCCCTCACATGTCATATAGATGACAGAGTACAAACCCTACATTTAAAATCCTTATTTCCCACGAAATATGCTTAAAGCAAATTAATTCCTCTGTTGTCATCACAAAATGTATTACTTAATCAGCTGTTTTTTTTTTTTTTTTAACATGGCTGAAAATTTATTCTTTGTGATTACATTTTTATTTGAGATGCCCTATTTATTGAAGCATCACATACAAAATTACAAATTGCACAGATCTACAAGCAATGGACTGACTATGTAAGTTTATACAGTGAGAAATCATCTTCCACAATATAATGGTGGCTACTCTTTAAGGATATTCATGTAAAAGAGAGGGGATATTGCATCTAACTCTCAAAAAGATCAGATCCTGTCTTATTTCATAGAAGCGTTCTCCCGATTTAGGCCTTAATTCTTGTTGGACTAAAAAGGCTTATGCTCCAATTTTGGTAAAGCAAGAGGTGCCAAAGCCCTTTTTCAGTATATTTTAGTACAGACACAGATATTTTAATTTCTGCAAAACGCAGAATCTTTCTACTTTCTATAAATAACTGAATGAGGTGATGAGATGTTTCACCTTTTATCCAGGTGAGGGTTGTACACTCCAAGTTCTGCCACCATTTGCTTTTTGGCTGTGTGCTCCAATTAATTTCATGTTAAATTAATATATTATGAGATTCTGAGAAACATTCTCCAAAACAAAAAGCAGCACAGAGACATTAGAACACTCAGATATATAATGCTGATCCAGCTTCCTATGATGTACAGAAGAAACTTAAAGCCATGTTATCATAGTAATGAACAAGCACCTTAATCTCCAAACACCGTTCAATGGATTTTTCTGATTTTTAGAAGATCTACATTCCATACCGAATATGAGAAATACATTGAATATATGATAGGCTTCTGTTGCTCTCTTGAAAGCTGTTTTCCTTAAACTAACGACTAGCACCATGATAGATACTGACAACACAAATAAATTCTCTTCAATCCTTCCCTTATTGGGAAACACCTTCTTGGTCTTTAATAGATCTTGATTTCATCCTGAATAGAAAGTCTAGTGGTCTCAAGGAAGGAGAAATCCATCCCAATCACTAATCCAATTTTAACACCACAGATATCAACACAGAAAGACTCTAGTTTCTTTCATACAATGTGGTGCTGTAAATTAAATCACCTTGAAGACTGCCTACATAGCTTATACTTCTGTAGCTAAGGCAGACCTCAAGATAAATGGAAGGATGAAGCAGAAGTGCAAAAGTGACACATGAATACTGCATAAGCATCCAAATGCCTCTTCTGATGTGAAGACTCCCGAGATAGACAGTGTCATCAGGAAAACTATTGTTTGTGGCATCCAAATGGACAAAACATGGAAACTTCACTGCTATTAAAAAAAAAAAAAAAGGCACAACGAAAGGCTGCACATTTTTTCTCAGAACGAGTAATTCACACAAATTCATCAAGTTAGTGAATGCAAACCACAGCAGAAAACTGCTGCAAATTTCAAACCTCTTAGCGGATAAATGAATTTAGGGAAGAGGACATAAGCATCATCAACATTCTAAAGGACAATGTTCTAACTTAAATGAATTATTTTTGTCTGCGTGTTTTACATCTCTTGCCACCTGAAGCTGGTGATCCAAATGTCTAGAACAGCACATTTGGAACACTGATTTACATTAACATCATACTAACTATAGGAGTTCAATTTCAACAAATTTCTCTGGGTTTTTGCATATCAGTGAATAAATGACTCTGCAATTAGCTTACTTCTCTTGGAGGCATTTTATGAGATTATTTCTTAGCCTCCTCCTCTTTGATTTAGTACACCTCTTAAGATAATTTATTAATGTTTTGGATATCTCATTCATCATCCATTATTGCTGGTGTCATAAATTAGACGAATGGAACAAAGCACTGGACTATACACTTTTTCCATATTCATCAATAAAATAGCCACCTCTGTTAGCAGTCATCATACAAAAAAAAGTTGGTTTATCCATTAGAGTGAGACCAGAAGCACTTCTTAAACTCAGATCCCCAAACAGATCATTAGATTTATGATACAATATGTTATTAGCTAGGAAAACTGAGGGCTTCACCTTTAAATGTAAAAGAATAGAAACACCTGGTTTGCAAAAGACAAAATCACATCAGACATTGCTGTGTCCTGTAAGTTACTCAAACAAATTAAGAGGCTGATGAATGTCAGTCTTGTATGAAAAAAAAATGGATGAATCATTGAAAATGCTGCAATCTTGCCAGAGTACTATAAAACAGAAAGCATTAAGTCTGTGATACCATTTCTCAGAAGTTACCCAACATGTTACCCAAACTATTGGTAACAGGAAAGAACAAAGTCCTTTGCTATCGTTTTTTCTTTTTTTTTTTTTGTTCAGTTAAGACAACCTAAAAACACAAAGAATACTGGAATATCAAATTGTGATGTTTTCAGAAGATTTTGAAGATAATGATTATTAATGGGAATCCTATAGGTAATAAGTTAAATAGCAGTGTACTATGCTACATAAAGCACCTGAACAAAGAGAGAATTAATATTATGAAAACATCAAGTACTGCCTTAACAAGATCATGTCTGTATTAAATTCCATCTTTGAATTTGAGTTTCAATATCCAAAAATTCACTTTTTGTTATTTTAGCCACTCAGTTGATACATTTTGTACACATTTGTCCTCATTTGGGTTAGAACAGAACTAATTCTGTTCAGTGACTTTACTTTTCAGATAGTTAGTCTCTTCTAACTGCACTTTCTGAAGTTAACGGCGTATTTTCAAAGTGTCTGCTTCTAGCCATGGTAGCGCTCCACATTTAGAGCTACCACCAAGGACTGGTGTGCAGACCAAGGTCACTGCTAAAGCTTGTGTACCACACAGAAGGGGCAGAAAGCAAAAGCCACACCTGCAGGGAGGAGCGGATGAGACAGGTGATCCTAAACTGACCAACAAGGTATTCCATCCCACATCCATCATATTCAGTATAAAGCTGGAGGACCATGAGGGTTAAGCCCCTTCCTCTCTTTTGCTTCTTCTTCAATGGCCAGCATCTGAGGAGGATTCTGTCCATTCTGCCTTGCCATCCCAATCTGTGTGTTCCTGAATCCAGTTCCAGAACTCAGCTTCTGCATCCAGTTCCTGTCTGCCACCGAGTCCAGTCTGGGACTTTTCCCCAGGGCCTGCTCCACAGCATCAGGGGTGATGGTCACGTATTGCCATTAGAGGGGCTTGGGTTCGATACTGGATTTGTGTATATTTGTACATATTCCATTTTATTATTATTCTCATTGAAGCTGTTTTACTTTTCCAACCTACAAGTCTCTCTCTGTTATTCCCTTTCTCTTCCTCTTTGGGAGAGGAGAGGGGTTAGCAGAGAGCATCTGTTGCAGGTCTAGGGGCAGTCCTGACCCTAAGCCATCACAACATTTATTGTTTACACTCCTTTAACTAAAAGCAGATTTCTCATAAAGACAAACTGGTATTTTACATGGTATGACACTACTACACTCACCTTTTTTCTGTTACAAGAAAAAGTCTGAGCCAGGTAGTCTGAGCCAGATTTAATAGTTCATTAATGGAATGGAATAGAGAATTTAAGTTCTTACAATAAAAGAGGAAACGCACTCCACGTTAGATTTAAATTGGGTGAAATGTTTCAGATTAGCAACTTTGTATCTAATTTCTACATGGGGAAGGAAGAGTTGATATTTTTCATTCTTTAGGCATTAGAGTTTAGGTGTTCTGGGCTTCAGTGTGAACTGAAAACAACAAAACTTTTCCCCAACTAAATAAAAACTAATCTTTCACTGTGCCATCTTTTAATCAGGATCCTCATTTTCCATATAGAACCTTCACTATCTACAGTAACTGATAATTAGTAAAACATACGTGTACTAATACTTTTTAAAGTGAATTCAACTAAATGCGTATCTACAGATGCATTTTTACCATTACTATGTTTAGAATAATTCATGAAACTCTTTCACGAGCTACATATGGTACTTCCCTATAGATAAAATGACTATTGGAATGGAAAATGAAATATCTGAGCTGCAGCCTTTGTTAGGCCCCAGTTCAATTGGTGTTTGATGATGATGATGATACCCGTTATTCAACCTATAAAGGCAGCCTGCAATCAAAAGGAATCTTATCATTATTTGACTAAAAATAGGGAGTACCCTCCTTGGGTATATGCAGGTTCTCTATTCTGAATAAATAATTTCACTTTGTAATGGTAGATTAATTAATGACAGTAAGTACTGAAAAATCATGGAAATAATGCTTTAGCTTATATTCCATATGGAATTTGGAATACAAGAGGCAAACTTCCTCAAATAACTATGTCAACATAACTTTAACTGTTAACTAATTATCATAACTTTCAGGTTTGCTGACAATGCCATCAATGAACAATAAACTGCATAGTGAATAGACGCCAACCACTGAGAAGTAAACCTAGATAACATTAGCTTGGCTAGAAAACAGAATTAATAACAATAAACGAAATCTTCATTCAGTAATTATCTCTTCTGTTTCTTAACTTATTTTTATTGAAGGTTTTGCAAGAGGCTACATCCTCTCTTCTTTTTAACAGATCCAGAAGGCTTCAGATGTTTGTACACCTGCTAGACAGGAATGGTACCCTTAGACATTGATTCTGTAGTGGTCTTAGGGGACATCACTGTTATGTTCTCTAACCACAGAAATTACATGAAGGTTAAACCTTTGCTTCTCAGCAACATCCTATCCTATAAAACCTTCTGAGTACCTATTCTCAGACAGACATGTATCTTTAAGACCCACATATTAGAACATTCATTCATGTAGTTGATCAGAAGCACACATGGACCTGTAATCACCTAACGCATTTATCAGCGAGGAAAAAAAGGCCAAACGGGCCATTTGAAATCCAGTGACTACAAAGCAGTAGGAGAACTGAGGAGACAATATTCTGAAGCAAGCACACACATAGCAGCGGAGGGCAGAAGCTGATACCATCAGGACTGAAGATAAACCACTCCATACGGGGCTGTGACATTCATTTCCTCAAAGGAATTATTACCACTCTTGCAGAATTTTACTACAGCTACATTATTCAATCCCTCTTAAACCAAAACTGTTCAATTCAGAGCCCACTAGAAACATACTATGAATTGTTGCAAATAAATAGGACTTTTTTATTCCCCATCACAGTGTCAGTGAGTCAAAGAGTTGATCTTAAACAACAAAAGCCGGATCAAGAGCAGAAAACGCCACAAGCTCTGTCAGACTCTTGGAAGAGAAAGTCAAGGCTCAAACAATAGTGTTGATCTTTGACTGAAACTAAAACAAGTCAGTTCCTTCAAAGCCAAACATAACACCGCAGCCAACAATAAGGAATCCTTACACTTTTTCCACACAATGAACTTTTTGATGTCATAACCTCTGGATATTTTTTAATCACACTAAGAAGGCATTAACAAGGCAAATGTATATGACCCAGACCCAAAAACGACCACAAGACTGGTTTTCCTGACTAATCTTTTTCCTTCTCACCTAAATTCCAGTACCAAGACTTCTTATTAATAGGTGCCTTAAGGTTTTAATTAGCTTTCAACCATTTATTTTTCTTTCATTATCTAAATCTGAACAAATGTTTAGATTTGTTCACTGACTAAACTCCAAAGTATTCATATTCTATTAGTCACATGGAAATCAGATTGCTCCTCACAAGACTTCAAGATAAAGCATTTCACTGATAAAGATTAGAATCTAAAATTCATTCTGTTTAAAGACTTAACAGCCTTAATATACATTATTTTGTGCTCTTAATTCAAATAAAAGGGAATTAAAAATACCATGTTTTCTGTTTGGAAGTTATCCTTAGTTATCCTTCCTGAACTCCTGATTCTCAGCATCACCTCTAATGTCCTACATAATTCTACCCATCCTTACTTCACAAACTATTCCAATTAAAAAAGCCTAAATTCACTAAATCACTTTCAGTATATTTTCCAGTGTAATTTTACAATATATTTATAATATTTCTGCTGCTACTTTTCAAAAAATCATTCGTCAATGCTTACTTTTTAATTTTAGATATGGCTTTATTTGAAATAAAATTTTAACCCACACCAAGTAAACTAACATTAGCATACTGCAGATGCCATAACCATTACAAAAAAAGTAACAGCAGAAATAAACAGTTAGTGACTAGAAATAGAGCCAGAAACAATGGATAGATAACAACTGAATCAATTGATGCACGTCCTCTTCTTGCCATCTATCACCTCCAGTAAACTTATCTTGATATAACTATATTGGCCAATACAAGTTTGTTTAGCTGTGGGTCTTTCCATCACTGAAGTCAACAGAGAATTCACTCAGGATTCACAAGTACAGACCAATTTTTTTCTTCCTGGAACAAATCCTAAGCATCCAAAATCCCAGGACTTCAACATTTGACTTCATGAGCCAAGTGTTTACTCAGCAGGCATCCAGAAAGTGACATATTATTTCAGTTAACCATACAAACACTTTATTATCCATTTTACGTAACAATTTGTACCAATAGCAAGCATATTGTTTGACATGTAACAAAACCATACCAGCAACCAACACATATTTCCTCTAACCCACATCAGATCAATTAATTTCCATAACAGAGGCAAATGCCTCCGGAACAGTAAAGCAAGACAACAGAAATCCTCTCAAACACTAGAAAAAAAGCCAAAGAATATATGCTGTGAAGAAATGAACTAGGTTTAAAAAAAATAAACTGCACTGAAGTCATTCTCTATACTACTGTAAAAACTGTTTTAAGTAATGTACAGGATCACATGCAATATTTCACAGTAAACTAATTTCATGAAATCATAAGCTTGCCAGAAAGAAATGGCATAAGCTACCTATCCAGAGTGCTTACCATCACAAATACCCATTTCATTTTGAC
This sequence comes from Merops nubicus, assembly GCF_000691845.1. Taxonomy (NCBI): domain Eukaryota; kingdom Metazoa; phylum Chordata; class Aves; order Coraciiformes; family Meropidae; genus Merops; species Merops nubicus. The sequence goes on along the minus strand of NW_008605204.1, from coordinate 13,677 downwards.
ATTAAACTTCCACACACAATGAAAGTAATACTAAAAACAGAAAATAGCTTAACTCCTGAAATCAGTTAAAACCCAGAATCTAAATATGAACCCAAGTCAACCATAAAAACAGGAATATACCCATGTAAGTTTTATATCCTGTACTTCCCAATCTTCTGTACTTTTACTGATGCAAAATACATCTATTTAGAAAATGTATACTAAAGTTCTTTTAACATATTTTGTTACGAAGGATTACCTTCAGGGTGGAAAGAGGTGCACTATGAATACAAATTTCACATGATCTAAAAGGTAAAAAGAAATCTGCTGCATCTCTATCTTGTAGTGACGTGACAATATAACGTGAAGATGCCATCATTCAAGGATTACCAAGATAGCTGTGTTTAATTATTACCTGGGTCACCATTCAAAACCCTAGTTGTTCATTTGCCATGCTTTACTCCACGTGCTAGACTAGAGATTCCTCAAACAAAAATTCTCAACTCACTGACGATGCATCTGATCAAGTGAGTGAGCTGAATAACTGAAACTAATACAAAAAGTAAAAATTCTTAGTAAACCCAAGTCTAATTTACTTCCGCATATTTCAAAGCTTGTTGTGCTCTCATGGTCTGAGTCTAAGAATGAGCCATTTCACTGGCTGCAATACCAGCCCAGCTGCCACAACACTGCTTTTATCCACAAATCAGTCACTGAGGGTAGCAATACCTAACAAGCAGACTTCAGTCCAGTAAATACAATTCACCTGTAGGACTGCAGGAAATCTGTGATGGACTAAGGCAGTGCTAACAGCATGGGACAAGAAATCCCACGTGGTGAGCTATCACACAACAATTTTGCCAGCTTTTTTCCTATGTATGTCTATTCCAGTGCTGTTCTAGGAACAGTAGTTATTTTCTGGCCAGAATATCCCCAGACACCTTCTTACGATCAAGATTCATTGAAAGCGTAGAGATAATGCTGTGCATATATACAAGGTTTATGTATCCAATTTAGAATTCTAAATTGTTTATATGTATACACAGCACCTTTTATACTAACCAAGTATAAATAATCTCCCAGTCCTTAGTATGGCTTTATGAAAGAGATGTAAATTAAAACCAAACCAAAACAACAAAACAAATGCACAAAATAAACAAAAAAAAACCCAAAACAAACCAGAAATCCCACCCACAACCAAAAAAAAATATCCCAAACTAAACTCATTATTTTTAAAATTCATTAGAGAACTAAAAGATCAGGTGGTACTCAGAAAAGCATTTCATGAACTGTCATAACCAAGATAGACTGGGTGACACAAGCATAGACATACAAATCCACCACAGCAGAATGGTCAAAGATGCGTGACACCACATACAAGTACTCCAACTAATGAATGAGAACAGTTTTTCTCAGTCAGATCTATTGGCCTCATACATGCCTTATTGAACATCAAAAAGTATGAGGCGCTGATGTATAAATAGAAAATTGAAAGGAAGAAGATAATTCAGCTTTGGCCAAAATATGATTATGGGATATCTGGCCAAACAAAATTAAGGTGATTGTTCTAAGCAATGTAGAGGTCATTCTTTATCTAAGACTTCCACTGCACCCGGACAACAGACTGGGACTAAATTCATAGGTAGTCATTCACATTCAGTACAGGATTGGGTTTTATTTACTTATTTCTGGTGACAGGCATTTCCTTTTACATTTCCTCACAAATGTCATTTGGCAGGATTTGACAATGTATTCAAAAGGTTCGACACTGAGCAACCCCTCATGGTTACCAGCCACTTCCAATGTATTTCTGCAGAAGGACATTTCAAATGAAGGTTTAATTGGGCAGAGGGAAACAAAAGTAAAGATTTAATCTCACCTCATGACTGTCATTCCCTCTAGACCTAGAATAGGTAGATCTTTGCCATTCCAATATTAACATGGAGCTGGGTAACTAATAAGGGCCAGCCATTGCAGACTCAGAGTCACATCTTTTCTATTAGAAGGGTCACACAGAAATTCTCCTTGAGAGGCTGGTTGAGGACACAGGAAATTTGTTGTTTTGGTTGTGACTTTTTTTGGTGGGGTTTTTTTGGGTTTTTTTTTGTTTTTTTTTTTTTTTTTTGTTTGGTTGGTTTGTTTGTTTGTTTTCCTTTCATCACAGTATTAACAGAATAACCAGTCTGTCAAGAACTACTGTAACTTATGTATGTCCCTGGATACAGGAAGGCCCAGCCAGGTCCAGTGCAGTTACATGGTCTGTGACTAACTGTCACAGATGACTTTTTACAGCAGGATGTCAAACTTTGAGCTCTGGATCTAAGACAGTTCACTTCAGAAACACTTAAGAGACTGGATGGCAGAGCTAGAGCTCTGAGAGGAAAGTACCAAAGCAAATGCCCAGGGTGGAAGAGAGAGTGTCTCACTTTCACCTATGCAAGATGACAGATGTCAATTAAATGTTTTTTTTTCCTTTGTTTACATGCACATGATAAAAAAATTTGCTTGCATTTCAGTTTCCTTTCACTGTCATCATTTACCTGTGCCTTCAAGGAACCATATTATAATGGTGGCATGAACTTTGAGAGGAACTGACAGTAAAACTAACCAGCTTCAGAACAGGCAAATGTCAAATGGAAGCAAAAATACTTTGAAACTTTTTATAAAGATAGTGAAAGCACAGAAATGTACCCCAAATTACAGGCAAGAAGTTGGCATATCAGAAGGGAATACATGGAAAGCTATAGTATCTGGTGGATGCTATAAACAGACACAGCAATGAATTGTGAGAAACCCACTAACAGGTGCTACAACAGAATCCTGGAGCTGACATGTGCTTTGGTTCCTTCAAACGTAAGCAAAACGACTATGAAAAAAATTGACATGACCACAACTGTAGACACAAATTATTCTCAAATGAAATGGCAGTTAATTTATTGTTGTCAGTTCAGGATACTTTTCAATGATGAAATCACTGCAAACTGTAACTCGGGACTTTGAAAGATAAATACTCTCATGCTGAAAAAATGAAACTTCACTTACTCTGAAATTAACCTGAAAAATAATTTTAGAAGTTGTCTGTCAGGCAAAGGAAGAAACAGTAGCTGAAATACAATACTAGCAATCTAGAGACTTGCTGGCAACTTAAGTCTTTTTCTCTTTTAGAGGGGAAAGTGCAGATAGTATACAAAGCATATCAAAAAGAGTGTCATCTTAACATAATGTATGACTACAGATACCTTTCTTTCTGAAGCAAACTGAATACTTGAGAGAGAGAATAAATCCTTAACTACTTTTTCTCTTAGTATCAAAATACATCTTTGTCACCATTTTTACCACTCAAGTTTAAAATGAGGTGATCTTCATCAACACCTCTTCATCTTACAATATATTCAGATCTCATTTGAAATCTTGTTGTTCTTGTTATTTTTAAGACCTATACATGTACAAGTCAACCCGCCTATACAGCTAAAACTCATTTTTTCCACTTACCCATGCAATCCAACTCACCTCCTAATATACACAGTGTGCAACCTCAAAAAAACTCATCTCAGTGGTTGCCAAAGTCTCAACATCATAAGGACAGTGGTCTTTAATGGAGAAGCCTCTCATGAGCAATTTTACACTATTCTTTTTCCTCACATCTCTATCATTGTATACCATTTTCTGACAAAGACAACCTCAGCTAAACCCCTGTAAAAGTCTTTTCTATTACTCCCACCAATGCCATGAGCCAATACAATCTGGTTCCAACACCTAAAACTCTCTCTTTATTGGTAGCGTATTTGTTCTTCCTTGCCCGTGTTTCCTTCCTCGCAAGCAGTTATGTGGCACTTAGCTGCCTACCGTGCTTAACCCTCAACACCACCTTACATTTACTTCTGTTGCAGCTGGACAGCTTGAAAAGGCAGAAGCAGAGGAGCTTGACATGTACAAAAATCAGGCAAACAAACCACCGAGACATACACTGTAATACACAAACCAGAATAACAGACAAACAAATTCAAGATGCACATGTTTTCTTGGGTTTGATTTTATTCCGTCTTTTCAGAAGGTTGAATCTTACAAGTATGCTAGGTTCTTTAATACTCAGGGAAGTTAAGGGCTGCACGCATTAGGACAGAGTGAGATTGCAAAGAAACGAGTAAATGGGATCTAAAAGAAATCCTCAGGTTAAAAAAAGAAAAAAAAAAGGCACATGACACTTGCTATGCTATTCAATGCCTGTTAATAAGTTTTATGTTGAAGAATTCCTCTTAAAGTCACTGGTATAAGCCCTAGTTACCACTTCCTACCCAGTCATTCTTTCTCAAGCTCACATAGCTTGAGCTATATTGACCAGTTACTTCCAGAATGGGATGGTGAGGGTCTGAGGCTTCTGAGCATAACTGAAAACAGAACTTTACCCTGACTCTTGCTGAAAGCTCCCCTGAAATGCTGGCAAAAGGATGACTATCTGTACTAAGCATCTAACATGCTTACGGACTAAATGATAAATAACAACAGTTCTAGAAAGTGAAGCACTCCAGTCAACCTACAAAAATTAAAGCATGAATCTATCAGCATACTTGTATCCCAATCTGAGTAGGCTGTTACAAGGCGTAAAATTATGTTCACCCAGCCCACATTTGCCCTATTCCCAGATAAAATTACTCATTGTGGAAATTATAACCATGACTGATCATTCACTATTACTGTAAATTCACGTAAAAATCTAGGCGAACTCAACGGCAATGCAACAGCAACAGCATGCTCCAATTCCTGGCATATGTCAGTTTTGGGTATTTTTCGTCTACTGTACAAGAACTTGGATAGTTTATCGAAAATCCAAAATGACCTGAAAAAAACATATAATATACTAAACCTAAATTAGGACTTTCTCCAACCGCTGAGGCTGTACAGTGCACAGGAGTGCTATTAAAAGCAACACACCATCTCAGCTGGATTTGCAAGAGCTGACAGTGCCTCTCGTTCACTCTGAATGTGTGCCTCAATGCATCCCAGTCATGCACAACGTCAAAGTGGAGCTACGTCCAGTGACAGCAGCTGCTACTTGTCCTTTGCTCCTCCCCACTCAGTTTCATAAGAGCTGAACCTTGCGATAAATGGATTCTGCATTCGTGGGCAAAGGCAGCATGACTGCACCAAGCATATATCTGATATCATCATCAGTTACGGTTATTAAAAATTAATATTAGATTGTATCTGTTCAGTATACATTTCTATTTCTTCTCAGGTACAGAATTCCCCTTACTTCACCCTCAAGAATGTACTCAGGGCTTAAGACAAAAGTCATAAGAGACTAAAGACCAGGCAGTTAGAAGCTGTGTCAAATCAACAAATAACTTCAGTTTGGGAACAAAAGCAAGCAGCAAACTGCTCAGGCCTACATACAGTTCTGAAAAATTTGTAGTGTGAAAGGGGCCACAAACAAGTGATAATTTGCTAGAAACAGAGAAGGTGTATCCTGCTCTATACTTACTTCATTCGGTCTACCCCTCAAAACTCTTCCCCATTTCCTGACCCACAGCTGAGCCTCAACTGTCATCTTGCACCTGAATCAAGCAATCCTCAATTCAAGACTTACAGATAGCATAAATAAACAAAAGTTGGAACCATTGCACAATTCCAAAAACCAAAGTAGCTTTCCTATTAGGTGAAATTCACCCCGATTATAGAAGGGAAGCTTGTGAAAATGGGACACTAAAGTTCCAAGTGTAAAATGTTTATAGTGCCTTACACATAGCCAGAGTTGGAGAAAAAGTAATTCAGTTTGTCAGATTCTTCAGAAATGCTATATAGGAACAGATTTTTAATTTCAAAATAGAACTAAATGCCCAAAACAAACTTAAAGTAATACAAAAAATGCCAACATAAAATTTCAAAGGGCATTTCATGCTGACATAAGTTCTTCCCCAGAAAATAGTGAAGTAAATTCAGAACAAAAAGGTGTAATTTACCTTCACTAATAAAACATTCTCACGTCTTCTAACTTGCTGTCTTCTTTGAAAGGCACATTTTGAAAAAAAAAAAAAATAAAAATCCAAGTCCTAACAGCACACACATCATCAATCCAAAATGCTGGTTGGTTTCTACATTTTTTAAATAGTTTTCAAGACACTGACTTTTGATTGAACTCTATAAATGTTTTTTCTGCACAATGAACATATACCACTGATGTATGCAGAAGAAATATTTCCACTGACTGGGACACTTGTTTCCTCTGATTACAGGAAGTCAGAAACTTCCTGCCCATTGCACTTTCTTTTACAAGAGAACAGTGGATGAGAGCGCTCATCCACTGTTCTCTCATCCAGACACAAAGATTAAATTTAAAGGGGTCCAGATTTCTGCACATTTCAAAAGGACAGAATCTTTTCATTTTTATCCACTATATATTTTCATGAAGCAATAGAACTGGCAAGGCACAATCAGTATAAGCTTGATATATAAATGTGAATCTACAATGAAAACAAATGAGGTGAAACCTTTGACCTGTTAGCCTCGAATACTTAATGCATGGTACATAAAGATTATTAAGTATAACAAACTCCAAAAGGTATTGTCACAAGGAGCACCAAGTTCAGTTTTCAGTCTACAAAAAAAAAATACATACCTATATAAAGAAGAAGTTATGTATTTGAGTTTGTTAACTTTTCCACAAACCGTGTATATTTATTAGCACCACAGGCATAGGTGTAAATGATGTAAATTAAAAATGAGTCAGGCCTAAAGGAGGAAACACTATGCTATTGACTCACGAATAACCGAAAGCAAGGCTGCCACATATTTTTAAAATATGTGGTTCCAACAGAAATAACAGGCTGTGTGTGCTGCAGGTGCCAAAGCCGCCATTCTGAACAAACAGGTAAGTTTTGCAGGAAGCAGGACACACAAACCAAGCATGAGTATCAGCTGAGAGCCACCCTTCTCACTGAAAAAATTAGGAATCCCATTATCCTCCCCAGCACAATTATCAAATAACCTAGCAGATCTATGTCAAGAGAAATACACTAAATGTTTACTTATATTTGTCCAACAAAAATTAGTACTCTCTACTCTTTTACTCTGCTTTTTAAATTTCTTTTACTTAGTCTACTATTTAACATGTTTAAATTACTTTTGATGTCTGCTAATTAACAAACTCATTTAAATTGTATGATTTATTAAATATTTCAATGTGCTCCTGTAGTAGCTTTGATGGAATATTATAAAATCTGGGTTCAAACCAGAGCTTCCTCTTTGAGTTGTTGTTTGGCCTTGAATCCACTTCCCTCTCACTGAAAATGATTAATGCTATTTTAATGTATAGATGAAAGGCTCTACAAAACTACTAAATGTTAATCATGAATACTCAAGATCAGGTTCAGTCAAGAAACTACAAGAAATCAAAGTACCACCTTGAAACTGGATCTTCTTTTTCAGATATACAGTGCAGCAAGCATGCTGACATCAGAACGATTATGAAATAAAGATAAAACATATCATTACAGGTTTAAAAGTCTACTCTTAAAAGAGGTCAAAGTTACATATGAAAGGTCAATGGGAACACTGACAATGTCTTTAAATGTGGAGATAATAGAAAAACAAATCATGGTTTAAGAAAATAATCTCAATCTTGAAAGTGAATCTTTTGGGGAAGATCAGAAAATACATCAACAGCTTTCAACTTTGCCACATGTAAAGCTTCAATCAGTAATATACAGGCAGACCCTTATCCAGAGATAAATGCTGCCTTGCTGTGAACAATGACTGAAGAGG
>NW_008605204.1:243-5906 GCF_000691845.1 Merops nubicus | reverse complement strand
AAGAGTGTGTATATCAACATCATACAGGATGCAGGAATCACTGGTCACATCCACCAGTGTTAACGAAAAACTTCAGGACCCAGAATGCAATTTTATTCATCAATACCATGTGAGGTGAATGATGTTAAAATTAGAAGTAAATGGGCAGCACACTGGCAAGTCAAATTAATTATTGACACATTGAAAGCACAGTCCATAAGAAACAATCAGTGTTGCTTAAGTAACTACTGAGCTTTAAGCTCCTCTTAATTCAGAAGAGTGCTGAGCATGACAATGGGAAGGCAGATTATAAATACCACATTGGAAAATTTGTAAAAAGATTAAGTTATTTCCATGGATAATGAAAACGCCCAGCTATATAAAGTTACACATCAAAAAGAAAAGTATTAGAGGGAAAAACACTCAGCATGAGCACCATAAACTCTTATAAATTAACAAGAATTTGAGAAGCTCCACAGTATGGCAATTATTTCATAATTTGGATTGTTTTTCTAACTTCCTTTAAAGCACCTCCTGTTAGTCACTGTAAGTGACAAAGCAATGGCCTGCATGGCAGTTCCTCTGGTGCCAGGTACAACTCTTACATTAACACCAGAGTGAAGTTTAATTACCAAAAAAATGCTCTTCTATAGTTCTAGAAAGAGTCCTTACGACTTTCAACAAGTTAAATACCTTCTCAAAGTTCAATTCTATTCTCAATACACACCACACATCTATACTGCTTCCCAACAGGAAAAAGAAAAGGCCAAAACTATTTGTGTGAAAGCTAGAGATTAAATAAAAAATACCAGTTACTATGAAGCCAGCACAGTCCAGGTTTCAAGAAGCATTATTCAGACACTCATTACTTGATAGTTCAGAACTAAATTACTGACTATGTGTGGCTCTGAGGGTTAAATAAGGCAGCTCACGCAGAAGGCAGTGACAGCGGAGGTCTGTTACAGACCATCATCTCTAACCTAGAAAAAAGTAGGAATTTTTTTGTAAGCCCATATTTGTAATGTGCTGAAAGAAAAATGTCAAACTGAAGTTCTTTAATAATGAAAGGTGGTATCTCTGGATCTTAAGCAGCCAACAGTAAAAATAATTTTTTTTTAAAATTATTAGCAACAGTTTTGTAACAGCATTCACTGTAACTGACACAGAGAAATGATAATATAACCCATTATAATGGCTAAGCCACTAAAATGAGTAAGACACTGGACTAGAAACTGGGGACAGTCTTAAGAATCACTGATCGTGATCAGATTATATAGCCAGATAGAGATGACTGACATCTATGTAAACGTAGTGCACATACACACTCACATTCCTTGGTTTCAAAATTTCTGAAGCCGAAGAGTTACGAACAAAATTGATGGGGAAGAAAAATCTTAGACAGAAAAAAATATGAAAATGGAAGCTTCCTTAAGATAGCCTTTATCTATGGTCAGGCCACAGGTCACAATGAGGGTAATTTAGGCTACAGGTCATCAAACAACCCCAGATCAACAATGTACAAAAAGGGGAAGCTGGATCACCATCAGCATAATTTAGAGTTACTGAGCATAGAAACTGAGATGTAAAACATCCATGTACAACACAGCCAAGAGTGTTAGTCACAAACCACCTCAGCAATAGCAGAGGCCCATGACTAGACTGAGGTGGCGCAAGTGTTAAAAATCATAAGGAAAGACCAAAAATAGTCAATAAATACTTTCATTCTATAGTTAGAAAGATTCAAAATGGTATAATTGTATCATATTATATTGATTTTCTTCCCAACTCATTTGTTAAACAGATGTTCCATATCAGATGTTAAAAAACATTGCAAGACAAACATTTTAAGTCAGCACACTTGTTAAACTTATCCAAGAGTCCTAAAGTAGACAGCCCAGGAAATCTATGATCTGTTGATGTGCTTTTGAAACTATGTATTTTAAAATCTGTATCTGTCTTTAAATGCTAGGAACTGCCACCATGCAGAGGAGTGAAAACAGTGTCAAAGGCACAAATCAAGTTTTAAGGCAGTCTGCTATGATAGAGACTTCAGACGAGATAACAAGAACCACTGAAAGACAGATGCATTCAAATGTATTCAAACAATAATTGCATGCCTTATTTTTAAATAGTGGAAAAGATGAATCACTGAAACAAGTCATCCAGAGTAGTAAATGGTATATTCTCAATGTCTTGATACACTATTTTTAAAAAAAAAAAAAAAAAAAAAAAGAGCTTAGCCAATTAGAAGTTCAGAAAACACACCTATTGATACAAAAACTGATGGTGTAATAACTTTAAGGGGAAACGTTCATGTACTAAGATGGATTTGATCCCCGCTCTAATGCACCACTACACGATGCAGTACTAAATGCAAGTCAACTTCAGCAAGCACATGAACTTTTTACATACACACAACTAGATTACTTAGTAGAATGGTAATAATGTTCTTTAATAAATGTAAAATAACAATTTGCCAGCCCATTAACAGAACAAAAAGCCCCTCCAATTAAATAGTACAGAAGGAAACTGTTGGGGTTTTTTAAAACAGAACACAGGATACTACAACACTGCCTCTTTTCTGTTGCATTCAGTTCAACGTCAGTGACGCGCGATTCTTCCTATCATTTTTCCATTACTTCCAACCCGACTTTGGGTCACATTATGACTCAGTGCTTTTAGGAAACTTACATCTTGCCATTAACAGAGGCAAAATAGCCATTTCTATTCTAATTCATCAACCTTTATTCAAAATATGTCAAATGTTGAATATTCACCTCCAAGGTCTGGAAGCAGTAGGACTAACTGCTCCAGCTTGGCTCTTACCTCTTATCTCAACTCTCAGAGCATAAATATGGTCAACCGTTTCTCCTCACAGACTGCCACACACAGATTCCCATAAGATTCAGAGCAATCGTGCTCTTTTTTTTCTATTTAACATCAATACAAAGAATATGAATTATCAGATTATCATGTTATCCAATATGACAAGGATTTCAAATTCGGCATCATTTTCAAGTCCTTCTTTGAAAACTATTTGATCACAGAAGCTGTAACATCAGAAAAAAAAAAAAAATATTCTAAGTAAAGCACAGACCACAGTAGCAACCTTTCCAAAAACTCAGAACAGTAACAGCAATGCCTCTTCTTTTGGTGATCAAAAATAGAGAGTTTAAGCCTCACTAATGTAAAACATAATACAGGCAAGACACTCCTTCTATCCTGTTTAATATCCCTCTTCCTCCGAGAGCACAACTTGCCGAAAGATATGTGATTTTATAGGCTACAGACTGAACTTCTTTGGGCACTTTCTTGGGCTAGAAGAAAAAACCCACAAAACCTACAGCGTATTTACAACAGAGCAGTGTAGAGTCTAAGTCAAACCATTTAGATAACATAACACATTTGTACTCCACAGACATCACTGGCTCCTGATCCAATATGCTCTTACACGTGCTAATCAACACAGCCTCATATGGACCAGGAACTGATTATCTTAGAAACTGTCGATCCTCCACAGTTCTCAGCAACAGCTGTTGTCAATTACGGCAGCATACCTAAGAGTTTCAAACAAAACTCCTAAGGATGGAGAGCACAAAGTAAAACTTTTTTAAGATTTTGTCAACAGAATTCCTTCGAGGGCAAAGTGTAAATCAGTTCTTCACATAGCCCTTCCTCAGTGAAAAATGAAGCTATAACAGCAACAACAACGCAGAGACGGCAAAGATGGTCTCCAGCATAAATCATAGGCAGGCAGAGAATGTCTAACACATTTCCACCAAATCACATTTTTCTTGCACATTAATACAAGGTATCGAAGTTGAAAAGATGCAAGCGCAAACAGAAAAGAACGTTTGAAAAACACAAACACTGTAACGTGAGGAATGAAAAATGTGAGAGGCGTGTTTTCACTCACATTGTTCAAAGGTAAGTGCCACTCTCACGGGTGGCATAGGATTTTAAGAAAAGCTCTGAACCACTTATGTGTGACCACTGAGCTTTGCTAATACTGCAGCAGAAACTGAGAAAGTATTTGTAAAAAAAAAAAAAAAATCAAGCTTGTAGCTTTCCTCAGATTTCTAAGACGACGAAATAACATGAAACATGCAAGAATCTCATCATTTTAATTATCTGTTAAACAAAGCTACCAGAACAAGCCTAGAAGGCTGGAGAACAGACTCTTGTCTTCCTTTCACTAACAAAAGGATGTCATTAATATCTGTTGAAATGCTCAGTTTTCATAGGAGTTTACCATATCTTTAGTCTCTAAATTATGAAGGGAAAAAACTGCACTGTAAAAAAAACAAATGCACATAAAAATAATAATTGCTCATGGTATCATACTTTGTTATGAAATGGAAGTTCATTATGTAGGTTCACAGCTAATATACCAATTGTTGGCTCAGTAGCAGAGTTACCAATTTCAAGGAAGAAAATACACAAAAAGCTTAGAAACAACAGCTTCTTTGGAGTAGGCTCTGTCCAACACTGTGCTTACCTGGTAGTCTGAATGTATTACAACACAACCTTAATTGCAACAACCCCAGTCATCGCTACTATTATATACACATACGACATCTATGGTAACAGCACTTAGGCCATACATAGGCCACGAGTGTTAGTGAAAAAAAAGTTTGACAACTGGCAATTCACAATTCTGTTAACTCAGACCATCATTACATTTATAAAAGAAAGATCTGGTTTCAAAAACAGAAGTCATTATCATCCACGAGCAATGTATTTTTTTTATTGCTCAGTTTCAGATCTTACGGTATTTCAACTGGCAAGTTGCAAATGTAACAGTGGATGATGATTCAGAGATAGGTGGGACCGAGGATTAATTTAACTGTCTTTTTCCTGACCCTCAAATTTTTAAAAAAAATTTTCAACATCAACACTCAGCCCATATTTATTTGGAATATATTTCGGAAGCTTTAGTTTTCACAGAGGAGGTATTATCAGTAAATAGCTGAACTAGTGTGTGGCAATTGACATGTAACTGACAAGTAACAACTTTAATGAAGTTTCATTGGTCTGAAAAGAAATACTTCTCTCAGGTGGTGCTTTTTAACCAGGTTTCAGAGTGCTTTGCAAGGGAAGGTAAACAGGATTACTGAGAATAAAGTGGTGCATGGATGCTGTGGAGTTGAGTAGCACAAGTGCAAGTCTCCCACGTCCCATCCCAGTATTTTCTGGATCGTGATTCTTTTACATATATACCACCTTCACACATATATACCACTACAGCAACGTTCTGTCAGTATGACTGAAAAACTGTTTCTTAAAAGCAGACCATAGAGTCTCCAGGATGCGTAATACCACAAGACAGGTAGCTCATCCAAATTACTCATGGGTACGGTACAGCAATCCAAGAGCACAGACCTCTCAAACAGCTAAAATGTGCTAACTGGAGCGTTTGCACTGAATCCCAGACTTGTACACTACTTGACCTACTGTATCCTAGAGGAAAACAAGTGTGACAGTTAAATATCTACCACTGACAGCAATAAACTGGACAGCTAGCACAGACTGAGTTAGATAGGTGAGAACAGGGAGGAAGAAAGTCTCTGGGACAGAAAAAGTCGAGGGAAACCAAGCTGCTCCTAAAAAATGTTTTTCGAGGCGTGGAGGAAAAAAAAAAAAAAAACAAACCCAAACCTCATTAAGACCTAACTTCCCCCTTC
>NW_008605204.1:0-212 GCF_000691845.1 Merops nubicus | reverse complement strand
GCACCACCCAACCCCCCCCCCCACCCCCCCACCCCCCCCGCCACTACCAATAACAAAAAACCAGGAGGAGACGTTGTGACAAATCTGCCTCCTCCTCCCTCCCTGCTTTCACCTCCCAGACACAAGGCTCCGGTTGCAGACGTCCCTCCCTGCCGGGGAGCCCCTGCCCACAGCACGCCGGGGGCCGGCGGGCAGCCCCGCGGGAAGGAGGC
>NW_008605203.1:23666-28871 GCF_000691845.1 Merops nubicus | reverse complement strand
CAACCTAGAGGATTCTATGATTCTATGGTCTCTCCCTAGCCCTGCACTACTTTCACCTCCTCATGTCTGCTACCTAGCATTTTTTGCTTTGCTCTACATCTATGCTGTGACAATTTCAGGGGTATGCTTGTGCCCATTGACTAGCTAGTGCAGACAGGCTCATGGATCTGGTAATGTCTGGCCCAGAGCTTCTCACTGCACCAAGTGGGAAGCTACTACTCTCCTGTGGCTGATATGCATACTCAAACAAGATCAAATTCCATGGACAAAATAGTCTGAGCTAATTGCATCCATAATGCCTGCATGAGTTGAACTCAAGCACAAGCCAGTCCTCTCTGAGTTCCCCTGCCTGATGAGCAGTTGATTGTCTCCAAATGACAGAGTGCAAGGTAACAGCTAAGCTTTATGGATAAGCAAGGTGCTAGAATTAAATGTTTACTTGAACTCTACCTTAATGTAATAGTGAAAGTGTTGCTACAAGGGTCTCCTCAACAAGGGTTGCTGTTTATTTGCAGAAAACATGTAGGAATTAAATATCTGATATTGGGATTTAAATTGGCTCAAAAAATTACTGAAGAGAATGATTCTCTTGTTCTCCCTCTTCTTCATATGCAGAAATATACCATGATTACAGCCTATGGAAATGAGACTAAAAAAAAAAACCATTAATATTTCTAATTTACTTCAATGCAGATCATGCATCACCACTGACCTTGCAACTTAGGTCACATTTAGTTGGGTCATTTAAACAGGGATTCAGGAGTTCAATTTTATGCCATACTGAAATATTGGTCCAAGAACTCCTGAAAGTTGATACTTTAGCTATTAGGATACTAACCAGTTACACTACTGATCTACGTTATGCTATTAATAGGAAAAGTTCTACGAATATATTTGCTACCATTTTCTGAGTGGCTGTGTTTCAGAAATACTCTGCGTGTACACAGTATTTGCAAAGCTCTCTAAAGTCTTAGAATTCTACCAAAATTTCTGTCACCTAAGCCAGTTATTAATCCTTTTGGCACCTGGAAAAATCTACAAATATAACTTCAGACAAATTTTCACCACAGAGTCCAAAATATAACTGTAGTCTAATTGAAGACCTTTTGCTTCTTTCCATGAAAAAAGACAATAATGGGAACTCAATTGACAAAGGAACTAACCATGCATGAAACAAGTTTCAATATTTCTACCATATCTGCAAGTGAGTGAACAGCCTAATGAGGAGCTTAAATTCAGAAGAAGATGGTGATTCACTTCACTTAATCATTACTTTCTTCTGATTACTACTCTGTGAATCGTGAACTCATACAACACTTGAGAAATGAACATACAAAACATTTCTTGATAATTTGGCAGTGCAATCTAATTGCTTAACTGATTTTCTTCCTTCTATCAAATGAAAGTTGTAGGTGTTTTTTAAATATATATAGTTTTAATGGAAAATAACTATCAATAAAAACATTTATTACTAAAGAGAATATTTTTATTTTCTGCTTATTTTGTGGTTCACTCTAGGTCTATACTGCACGTCATTTTGGAAAACATAATTATGCCCAATCCATGTGGAGCTTCATGGTTAGTACTAAGGTTGCATTAACAGTAGTGCAATATTGATGATATAGCTCCTAACACCATATGGTCCTCAGCACAGTGACCTTTTTTCCTACATGTTAGCTAGAGCTAAGAGACTATTTGCTGAAATTGTGTTGGGCTCCTTATACAGTAAAATAGCTTGACAGCGTGGGGATGGGCCAGCAGCCACTTCCAGGCAGCATGATTAAGACTTCCTGGCAACATAAGCAATAACTGGCAAGAGACAGAAGGGGCCATCTATCTGCACATGCCAAGACTGGGCAATAAAGTTCACTGCTTTGGCAGTAGGCCAAATGTGGATTATAATTACTGAAAAAAAAGTCTGTGTTCCAAGTAAAATAATTATTGCTTTGACACTCTGTAGCCTTTCTTACAGAAAAATATACTGGTTTTAAAGTTATATTACTATGACATCTTTCTTGCTTGTTCCTTTAAATTAAAAAAAAAAAAAAAAATTACAATTGCTAATATTGCAGGAAACAAACTGCACAGGATTGCACATACCCATTATGAACAGTTAACAAAAGCATTTGCTGATGCTGAAATGCTTCTAACACAACATGGTTACTTCATGGTTGTTGGAACAGGAGCTGTTGCCTAAAAAATATTCAAAGACATTCTTCTGTCCTCTCCAATTTGCTTGCCCAGTCCAGTAAAACCCATTTGAATCTTTCACCAACAATACCATTTATATTTGGGCTCCTCCCTGGCTTCCAGGTTTCATGGTGTTGCAACAAATATCTATCAGATAAATAACACAAAGGAAATGACAAAAAAGAAACCTAGAAATACTGAATGAGTGGAGAATGTGTTTAAACACACACTGCTCTCTGGAATAAAGCCATCATGTGTCCCATCTGAAAGATCAATTTTTATTAGAGAAACCCTCAAAGTTTCTGCTGTTCTTAAATGCTTAATCCAAACATTTTCTAATTTAGCATATTGCTTTCCTCAGTAATTGAAACTGATGGAGACTACTTACAGAGGAAGGTACTGAACCACAGGGGAGATGATGACAGAGCAGGTCCAAGGACAAAAAGAAAAATATACATGTCTCATCTTGCTTTGCCTCTGAGGTTGACAAACTGCCATAAAATTCTGCTATGCTGGCATGTTTTCCCATATCTTAAAGCTAAATTTGTAAACAAATATATAAAATCTCTGCTGAGATTAAATTTTTAATTTTAAAATTTAATGTTGATTAAATAATTTGTGGCTCTACTTTATGCATCTCAGTCTGAAAATAATCTGTAGTATCTGACTGAAAGATTTCATTCAGTCTTTCAAGAACCACTCTCTTCCATTTCAGCAAAAATAGGTCATAAGGGATGCTGGACGTTTGACTCCATGTTTGCCAATCTGCATTTCCAAAAGGCATTCAAATTATGATTGGACTGAAGTGTGTTCCTAAGTTACAAATACAAGAATGATACTGAAAAACTATCAAAATACATTCTGATTTATTGTCTAATTAATTTATTGTCCAAGCAATTGTTATGACGCAAACCTAAAACTTGTGCAGAAATTAACTACGATTGGAATTATTTGAATTGTTATACTAATTAAATTTTACAGGCTTTCAGACAAAAAAACATATTAAGAAATTATTTAGGGTAGTATTTTGATGAGTTATATTTCTAGCTGGTCATTTTCTGTGTAGTAAAATAGAATTGCTAGTTTGCTATGACACTTGTGCTTTTAACTTAAGAAGCCAGTGCCTTCCAAGGTTTCATTTTTAGGAGCTGGCAATAGGAAGGGAAGGTACATAAGAGGAAGGCAGAATTGTTTGGTCAATTTTTATCCACTACAAATAATTTATTTAGAATGGTATTGTTTTGGCAACGCTTTCACCCCAGAGCTTACAACCTTCCCAGGAATTTTTTTTTAAAATTTAATAATTTGTTAGAATGATGGATACTATATACAACTGTTATCATTAATTTCAGAACGATATGAAAGCTACTGCATTTCTGAAATCAATTTCTCACTGAAGCAGTATATTGCTTTCAGTGCCTAAACTGTGAGGAAGAAATAATACAAATTAGCAGTACTTTAAGGACATGTGGAAAAGTTTTAACCAGCAGTTTATTGTGCCAGAAACTTGATTTGTAAACTACATATCCTTCTTATTAAATTGCATTATGTAAGAACCCCAAAAGCCTTCTAGAGATATTGAAATAAACCTTTAGTAGCTACCTCAGTTCTTTTTAAATGGCTAATCCTAGACTCCAATCGCTACTAAAGCTGCAATATTATTCTTCTGCAATTCACTCGATTCAACAGTTTTCAGGCCTTTCAAACCTGTATAACTTCAGAACTGATCTTGACTAAAACAGATTATGGCTATGACAACAGATAGACTGCCACCTGCACAACAGTGTCTAGCTAAACTACAAAGGATTGACAGCCCTAATTGCATTTCATGTGTTTATGCAAATGAGCGTAAGCTGGATGCAGCATGACCTAGAGCAGAGGTTCACCACCAAGAACAAGATGCTCACAGACTCTGCAGAATTCCCCAAATCAGGGTTCATGTTAAGGACCAGCTGCAATCAGGAGAAAAATGGAGTCTTCTCTGACACCTGAAAGTACTTCAAAGCAGTTTTTGTATGTTTTTCAAGAAGCAGTAGAGAGTTTAACAGACAGCATTCATTCTTCCTTACAGAGTACAAAGCAAGTAGAGTGAACTGTGACTAGATTACAGTTGATTCTCTGGCCTCCTCTTCTGCTAGTGCAGAAGTGAGCAGGGCAGTTTGTAAAACTATAGCTGAGACCTAAAAGAAAGAAGGAAACTTAGAATATTAATATAAAAACTTCATGTGCTGACATAAAGCATTAGTGACTGGACCTCTGCAGCACTAGAAACTCAGCTGTCAATCTAAAAATCTACTGTGCTCTCTATCCATTATGCTTTACTTCTGCTCACCTGGGAATAGAAATTAAAGTTTCATCTTTTAATTTATAACTTTTTGTAAGGAACATAATAAATCATTGCTTTCTTAGTAGATGACACTGGAGTAATGAAAGCTGAGATACTAAAATGAGGTTTTTGTATCAGAAATCTTTGTAGCTTGCCCAGAAAGGTTCCTAAGCAAAATACGTTAGTGTGTGTGCTGAGGTTGCTCTTCTGTTTTCCACTGACTCCTACAAATGCAGTTCTGCCATCTTTACTCATACTGAGTAGTAAGTACTTCATTATCCCCAAGCTTGCTTGCATAGTGCAGTACTCTGCAGTATAACAGTGGGAGTGCCCATTACCTTCACCAAAAAGGCAGTATTCTAACAGGTTCCAGCTGACCTGTACATATTGCTCTCTACGGCACATCAAGGTCAGTAGAGAAAAAAAGAAACACTGAAAGCATTCTTATGGACAATAAATAACAACATTTCAAATACCACCAAATGTACACAGAACATGTACTAAACAAGAGATTTTGCTTACTACATGTGAACTGGTGACCTTCAGCCTTCTTTCTACACAAGTAGAATAGTTTGCCCCACAGAGAACACTGGGAGATTTCCATATTTTTCCTAGGGCACAGATACCTTTAGGATTCACCCCTTCCAAAAATTTCATATGCCTTTCCTCTCTGTCAGAGCCCTACCTCC
>NW_008605203.1:16678-23635 GCF_000691845.1 Merops nubicus | reverse complement strand
ACTCTTTCCTGGAGAGATGAGTTCTGCATGATCCTCATACATGCCATTTAATAGCCATGGTCTCTTCTCACATGCTACGAGACCATTTAATACGTTAAGTTAAAGGAACTGCAACTCTTCTAAGAAATTCCAGCCGCAGAATGAGTCTCTTGGCACCCTTGGTTTGGTACTGCCAGTGGTTCTAAGACTGCAAGGGAGATTCTTAACTGAAGCAAACGGACAATACTTACAGGCTTTTATACAGCTCCCAAAACAGACAGTTGTGCTGCTTACTAGTTTAATGTCCCTAAATCACAGCTCAGAATAAGTGGCAATGGGAAGGGCTGCTGAGTACACTGTATTCTCCTATCTCGAATTTTAGGTAGCAGAAATGAACACAACTATCACAACTGTCAGAGAGAATACAAATAAAAGCAGAAGTGTGACATATTACTCCATCCAAGAGGAATATTTGCACCTCCCTTCTCCCAGACCCATCTCTGGAATTCTAATAAATTCATAGAATTTGAACTTTGGATTTGTTTGCTCTTTTATGATTCTGTGCCCTTTTCTATTTTTCTAGTCCCATTTATGAAAATTGTGTATCCATAACAAATCTTCACCTTTACAAAACACTAAGTGTTAGTCAATGAATTCCACCGATGATACCTGCATGGCTATAGATGTAGCTAGCCATTGACTTAAATGACATGTTACTCCCCCTGAATATCACCAAATAGCTGGTATTTATGGGCTTACTAGAAATATTTAAGTTACTGGTTAGTTTCCATCTTTGACAGGAATGTTAGTTCTTAAGTTAGCAAAACAAACAAATACACACACACACAACCACTTAAACTATTCTGACTTTGGATTCCTGGAATGTGATAATCTTGAGATGCAGAAGGGAACTGAATTCTCATACATGTGAGAGCTACGTTGCATCTGTTCAGAGATGAGGTACGCTGAGCTCAGGACTTCTCACAACATATGCATCAGATCAGCATTTAGCACTGTGCAACCCCAGCACATCATTGCTTCTGACCTCCTCTTTAGACATTCTGGACCAAGTCCAAAGTAATTTGAACAAATGAATCTTAGATCTTTAATAGGTGATTGAAGATTTCTTTTATGGTTACTCAGTAATCTACTTTAAGTAACAATTCAGCTACTGACTACCTGCTTGCTACCTGATAGCTGCTTGTAGCCAAACAGCTCAGAAATTGATCCAGTTGAAAAATAGTCCTATTTTTTCCTGGTGATCCTACTTTTTAGCTGGATCAGCTCCCTGATCATGCTCACTGAGCAACTAAGTGACAAGCTGTGCTGGGACAATGATGGGGACTACAGGAAGTCAGGAATGAGTGAGTGGCGGCAAGATGGGGAAAAAGTCTGCTTAGAGTTGCTCTGAAGCCAAACATCTAGTCAGGAATGAAAGACCCTAGCCATTGAGTCTCTTTGGTTTTTCAAACTTTTTTTGGATAATTTTAAGTTTTTATCCTCAATTTAAAAAAAAAAAAAAAAAAAAGTAGTAGTCTTCCATCTTCCTGTTTTGCCAATTAGATACCCTATCAGGAAAGACAAGGCTATCAACAGAAAAATCAGTATAAATTGATTATCTATTTTCTGTAAATGGAAAAATAACATAGCCCAGCCAGTCGCAGGTATAATAGAGGAAACCACGAATTCAAACAATATAGAAGATATAAACAATACAGGTTGACTAATGATGAGTGGAATAAACAAAGTAACAAACCTGCTCACCACGGGTGATACCACAGAGGAAAGGAGAAAGGAAAATAAGGAACCTAACACCCCCCACGAAGCCATCCTATGGGAAATGCCAGCTGAGATCATGATTAGATTTTACCTTATTGATTGGCGATAGTCGGAGCGTCCTTCCTATGCAACATGGAAACTGCCTGGTGCGTCCAACAGCAGGTGAACTCCCCCAAACATCGCCACAAGCAGGGCCTGCTTTAATCTTGTTCTCTCAACCTGCTGCTGATCACTCCCTTATCAGGGTTCCCATTATCTAACTTAGGAATAGCAGCATTTTTTTTCAATCTTTTTTTCCCCCTCCAACATTATACAGTTTACAAAGGAGTAAGTAGTAGTAATAACATTAGTGGAGTGGACACAACAGTAGAAGATATTGCTCACATTCAGCTCAGGCATATTAATTTATTGATTTTTGCTAAATATTCCTCTCAAATTCTAAAGACTACAGTGACCAAATTCTCATGTAAGCTACATAATTAAAGCTTTGGTGAAATCCCAGCAGTTTCTGTGACACATTCTCCAGTGATTCTTGTGCAGGAGAAAACAGAATTTAACCTTTGCTTTTCTGTGTATGACTACAGTGATTTTATTTATAATTCCTGGCTCTATTAGAATTGTAAAGACATCCTCCCCCCCCTCTAATTTAATTGATTGGTTTGCAAAAATCTCTTTAGGAAAAGAAAGAAAAAACCCTAAATTTATTGTTCTGATAACAGCTCATAAAAGACTACTTTCCCCCCCCCCCCCCCCCCCCGCGCTTGCCCTGCTCTCCCCCCCCCCCCGCCTCTGGCTAGTGTTAATGATATTTACAATGGAAAGGTCTAGGGCAATCTTGGAAATACAATTGTCTTCTGCTCTATCAGCAATCTATTAACCATCTAAAATAAAAATCTTGTGCCTCAGTTTTTTGGGTACTTTCTCAAATTAAAGCTTTCATTTCCCTCAGACTCTCTGTTCATATTTCAAGTTCATATTCATAACCCTGAGAAAAGTATCAAAATTGGAGAGAAAGATGTAATTATGAATAATCCAATTCCTATTCTAACTGCTTTCCTATTATTACTTCTGGTTTTAACAAGGCTATTTAGCCTACAAGAGGAATCCCTCTAACAGTTGAATTCTGGTGTTGTATTTTTGAGAGATCCCTGCCTTTTTTCCTCTTGATTCCCCAGCACCACCCACTTCTCTTTCATTCACACACTAGCATCCACTTAGCTAATTGTGTGTGATCACTGAACACAGAAACTTGAAGGCATGAGCATCCCTAATCAGACATGCACAGAAACAAAATCTCTATCCTTCAAGGACAGGGTAATTTCTGTCAGGCATTCTAAAGCCAAGGCAGGTCATTGAAGTTATTATTAGCTCTAATTAGCACTCCCACAAGCTGTTGAATTCTCTACCTGCAGCCAAAGGACACTCAATATGGCACAGAATTTGCTAACATCTTCTGAAAGAATCAGAGAAATAGCTCCTCTTTAGAAACATAAGTCTATTGCAAGTGAATAGGCTTTTGGTAAAATTATGTCTGATCCATGTACCAAATGATTTATAGAATTGGAGATATGATGAAAACATTCCAAAACAAGGGAATTCTACAAATGCCTAAACAGAATCTTAACGAGATAAGGAAGACATCTGTTCTTACTTGTTATAGCGGTGCTATATTTTAAGCTTTTTAGCAGGTTACAGACAGATAATTCATGCCCCCACCTCAGTTATAACAGTGTTCTTTTAAATTAGCGTTTTACGTAGGAATTTGAAGAAAAGTCTGTCTGAAAACTGATTTTTTCCCCTTGTGAGCAGCCCTCCCCCTGCCTTGAGAATGAACAAAGATCCAAACTGAATCAGAGTCCCAAATAAAATAATGATCTTAATTGTGAAATCAGCTAAGAACTGATGAAAGCCCTGTAAGCCATCACTTTTGTATGTTTTGCACATTTCTAACCAAGTGCTGTAAGAACGAAGTCTGGCAATAACTCTCATTAGTAAAAAGCAATGTTATAGATCAGTAGAAGGATTTATTTGAAAGAGGAGAGAAAGAAAATGTGTTAAAACCAACTATATTAGGTCTACAAGACAATCCACAGTCTAGACAAATTTTCTATAAAAGGTAAGCAAAATTGTAACAGCAGTCAAAATAACATCTTGCAAAAATGAAAACCAGTAAAATATTCATTGTAGAACCCAATATGTAGGAATCTGGAACCTAAAGGATTCACCTCCAAAACCAAGCCACTATCTTCTATGGCAAGATGCTGGAAACAATGGAAAATCTTAAAAGACACAGGCAAGACATGTCTCCAACAACCATTCCTTGCAAAAGTGAAAAGCAGAGAGTGAGAAACATGCAAAAAAACACTGCTATGCTTGCAAAAATCCAAGGCCCATCTCAGTACACCTCAGCAAGTGACAGCTCTTCATTAGCTAGCTGTGCAACCCATCAGCTGAAAGCTAAAAACAGAGAGCACCCAGATTGAGGGGGGGGTTGCCCGTGTCACTGGAAGCTACTGGAAGTTCATGTCTGTCACCGAGAGGCTCCAACTTCACCACAAGCTCCACTTGGCAATGCACTTTCACACAGTCAAATGTCAAATGCTAGAGCTGGGTATAAGTACCCTAGGGTATACATCAGTCCCTTCCAGGTGACGTAACACATCATACTTTGTGGCTGCAATGGTCAGCCAGCCCCTTTTGACTTCATGCCATCCTTGAAGGACCACTCAACATTGTGGCCAAAACCTCCACAACTCTGAAGCACCAGTAATATTAATGGTCACACTTTTAGCCTGATCAGTATTATTACCTCTGCTTTAAATTAAACACAAAAATGCCCCAAGCTTCTAGGTACTACTAGACAGTATTCAGTGCCAGAACTGAAATCCCTATCTTTAGCGTCCTGGTCCCATTCTTGAAGCCATTTTCTATGTTACACTGCAGACAGCAATGTATTTCCTCCAAAACGAATACAGTATTAATATTAATATATAATAGACTAAATAGCATCAAAATTCTGGCTGTCATCCCCCCAGTAATAGTACAATTAGGAAGATGAATCAAGATCACTCCTTGTTTTGTGATAACCACTTTTTGAAAACAAAGCGCCACAAAACAAGATGTGATACTAGCTGCCAATGAAGTGTCTGTCTTTTTTCATAATTTGCAACAATGCACATTTGTAGTGTTTTCAGTATTTAGACACTTGATTTTCTGACAGCAGGGCACAGCTACAAGGTGTATTTCTGGGAAAGCAAAAAAAACCCCAAAACACATGATCTATTTCCTTTAGTGTCATGCCACCAGCTGAAGGGTGAAATAATTGCCTGTAAGTGCACCGAGTTGTGTCATTCTGCTAAACTAATTAGGAAAATGGGAATCCTGGAACTAATTCCCTAGACATCAAAGCCTTCTAAATACTGTGATAGAAATTAACATCAAGTGTATCAGGAACACTTTCCTTCATGAATGCAATAAGACAAACCTCTCCACAGGAACAGGCATCGCTGGCTCCATATAAAGCCTCAGAAAGGAGAACAAAATTTTCTAACTGACTGCAATGATTCTAACACAGTTGGCTCATAAGGTGATAAAGTTAAGTAAAGTTAAAGTTTTATAAGATGATAAAGTTAAGTAAAGGTTGCCAAGCACTGGTAGTATAATAGAACCCTGGAATGCCTTGGATGTACATTTAAAGGTTCCATTTACCAAACTCATAGAAGCTGGACAGATTCAAAGAATGAGAATGGTGCTTATTTTAGGAGACATTACATACGGTTTCCAGCTTGTGTTTCAGCAAAAAACTTGAGAAAATTAGAGAACTGAAAACAAAAATACACACACAATCTCTCTTTTTGTTAATGCAACATGAGAGATCATGATTTTGATATCTTGAGATTACAGGGCATGTATACAACCCTGTTCTCTGAATATCTTTAAAATGAAAATAACCAAATATATAATGCATATTTATAAGCAAACCAAACTGAGCTGAGTATGAACACTGAGAAGTGTTTCACTCATGATTTCACTGATTAAGGATTATTCACATTATTTCTAAATCACTTGCACTAAATTAAGAGTCACGTTGCTGTTACATATTAGAACTTTTCCCACACTTTTTGGCATATATCGATTCAAATGTTTAAGACACTAAATATACTTCAGAACAACTGCTGCCAGCTCAGAGGAGGAATTTCACCCTATAAGAAACTGCTTTGGCATACTCTGATATTTGTCTGGCATTTCCAGTCAGCCAGTACAGCTCTTCATGAACCTGGAGGGCCAGGATAGTAAAAACAGCGAGAACATCCAGGGGATTAAATGCAGAGATAACAAAAGTACAGATTTCCAGACTTCGTTTTTAAAACTAAATCTCTAATGCTGAGCTATCTAACCATTTAGTTTTCTTTATAATCTATGAAAACATGAGCAAAACAATGCTGGGGTAGCTAAATTTTAAAAGAATTCTTTAAAATGTCTGTCTTCACCAAAACTATTCTGTATAGTAAGAATATAATCTTTAATGCTCTTAGCAAAGTTTTCTATCAGAAAAAAACACTTCTCCCTTTTTCATCATCTTTGACATCTATTGTAATCTAACATGACTGTCTTACATATGGGACACCACACAAAGTGATTACACTGATCATTATCCACTCATCACAGTATAAGATGGTAGGCAGGATGCTAAAGGGCAACAATTGTTTGTAGTTTCCACTACTACTAAATGCAAATGTTCCAAATCCTTAACTTTTTAAAACAAAAAAGATGGTTCTATCTGTTCACTTTCAGTTTACCTATTAGGAGCCAGTCACACAAATATGAAATGCTTGATAAAACAGGACAGTATTTTATTTGTTGGTGTGCCAACAAAGGTATTTGAAAGGAATGAAAGAGATGTATATCCTTTTGTTTTTACTTTGTTTTGTTCTTTGCCAGTTTTAAAAACAATTCTTATTCAATGTATTACTTTAGACTGAAAATAGGTACCCAAATTATAGAATGCCAGGGCTGGAAGGGACCTCCAAAAGGTCATCTAGTCCAACCCCCCTGCCATAAGCAGGGACATCTCCAACTAGATCAAGCTACTCAAAGCTTCATCCTTTGACACCTCGGATAAAAGAAAAACACAAAAGGGGAAAGGAGGGAAGATAAAAGGTGCACATTAATGTTGGGTGAATGAGCCCTCTTGATTCC
>NW_008605203.1:0-16647 GCF_000691845.1 Merops nubicus | reverse complement strand
TGCTGGCAGCCTGCTTTAAACACATGCCTTCTTGTATCATTCTCTTTCATTGTGGGGCTCTAGAGAATACCTGCTACCATAGGAAGGATGAGACAAAGTCTCTACAAGCAGGTTTAGGCTTACTTAAAATAACCTTGAAACGTGACCATATCCCTAAAAATCCATCTTTGATTTATTTTATAATGAGCTCAGGTCTTCCTAAACCTATTTATAAATTCCATCTTTTGCACACTGAATATCTTGCTAACAACATTTTATTTTTAGAAGATTCCTTTGCCTGACAATTTTGCAGGCTCTGTGCAACCAGCCTCCTGATAAATTCAAATTAAAACCACAGTAATTAAATATAGAGAAGTATTTCATGCTGTCACAATCTTTGGCTGTCTGAAACATCAGAAGCTGTTACAAAGAAACAGATTTGTCTCCACAGCAAGAAGAAGAAAGATACCTAAAGGCTCATCTGCATTAATCTGTTGTAAGATAGCTTTTAGAAGAAGGCTCGACCACCCAGGCAAATATTAGGCAACCTCCATATAGTATGGTGTTTGGAGAGATGTTTATTTTCTCATTTTAGCTCTACCACTGGCTCAGATTCCAGTTCTCTTGTTTCTTTGGACAAGGTGCTGTTTCCTCCAACACACCATGGAGATGATTTGCCTCAGCCAACAGTTCCTCTGATGCCTATCAAACAGTCCCATGTACTAGTAGTATGTTCTACTCACAATCTGTAGAATTGACAATTAGATTAAATGACAAAAAAGAAAAATACAAATAGAGTCCTCCAAACAAATTATTTTGCTGAGCAATAGCTTTATCAGAGACCCCCCCTAAGTAAGTTGAAGCTTGTCTGTCTCCAGACTCCAAAGCTCTGTATTTCTCTACAAGATACTCTACCTTCCTTTTCAGTAAATACTTTTAGTCTGCATAGTCCTACTCAAAATTAACTTTGTATTCAAGCTGGCAAACAGGTCACTATTGTGTCCTCTCTGAATAATACTTTTATCTGACAAGTCTCAGTCAGCAACATCTTCCTTATTAAATACACGCTTCCAGTATCACATGCAGAACCACTACAGCATTTTGTTCAAATGAATGATGTTCAGTGATCATGCCCCAGGCACGTCTAGTCCAAAACTAATGAAGCACCAACAGGATTTAAACTCATAACGTTTTCTACAAATTATCTCAGTGCAACACTGACTTTTCATTTATGCCTCCAGATAGTGATCTTTCAAAGTGGCCCACAGCAAAGCACTACAGTAAGTCAAAAGCCTCACTGGCGTGGGAAGGAAGGATGGAGCCCAGGACTGCTGCTGCAATGGATATGGATATGAATATTGTGTTTCACACCTACCCCATATATATTGCATATGTAAATGTGCTGGATTGTCTGGGCATGTTCTCTGCATGCTGGCCAAACTCTTTACTTGCTGATGCATTCACATCTTGCAGAGCCAAGGACAAGATTAGGAAAACTGACTCAATTGTAGTCTGTTGCCCAGGAGGTTTAGGACACTTCAGTGCCAGCTAACAGCTCGCTACCCTAGGCTGAAGTGCTACAGTAAACTTGTTTATATGTTTTGCTGCCAAACTACACCAACAGAATATAACAGCTGTGTGACTGAAGGAATAAAGGAACTGAAGTAATAGAAGCTCCTTTGGGCTGTGGCTGCTATTGTCCCACACCTAGTCCTAGGCAGCCTCTGTCCTTTGGGATGATTTTGTGCTACAGACACATTATGTGACATAGTTCCTGTCCAAAGGAATATATGGTCAAAACAGAAATGAGTCTAGCAAGATTGAGACTTCGACAGTTTATATCTTTTGTTAATAATCTATTGGAGAAAGAGAATGGGGAATCCATCTGTGATGATTTTTAAATTGTTCTCCCTATTCAGACCGGACCCAACAGCAGCTGGTCTGGGAACTCTTCTCCATTACAGCAGACAGTAATATGCTGTTAAAGGATTATGAACCAACCATGGACTACTCTGCTTCCTCCTGCATTTCAGGATAGCAGAAATACAAATAGGTTGCCAGACCTCAGCTGAGAGCTTCTGGCCTCATACAATGGTAGCTTCTTTCACCTTTGTGCCAGGGACAAGAGAGAATGTGAGCTAGAATTTCATTTTCTAATGCATGTTTATAGTCCTTTTTTATTCCTTGCTTCTCCTATAGTAAGAAAAAATAATTTTATCTAGAGTCTGGAGGAAAATATTTAAATGATATTTTTTATCTTCCACAAATATTTCAGATAGATAACATTTCATATGTGATACGCACCAGTAAAAGCTGAGGTGGGAAAACTATACTAGAGACATAGGAATTATTCTGCGTATCTGAAGGAAACAGAGGCATCAGTTCAACCAAAGACCATCCCACAACTGCCAGAAAAGTATTTAAAAGATAAAAAACAAAATTACATTGGAAGGCTAAGAATTTTGGACAAATTTACTTCATCATTTGCCCTTGACTGTAGTTGGAACTGCAAACATGACGAAGCACTATGAGAAATGCTGCCCCACCCTTGTGATCTCTTTTGTGATTTCTGGGAAGCTTGCAGTGTGTTCTGAAGTTCACAGTCTGATATACCAGGAAATACACACAAAGATATGTTGGTGTGAAACTTCAAGGTCAGTTCAGTGCAGCATACTAGGAAAGTTCAGCTGGCAAGAGTGGGTGAGCATCTCTCAGGATGGTTTTATAAAGTGATCCATTATGACAGAGATTGTATAACCAATTAGAAAGCTCTTATGTCAACCAATTATTTTCATTGCCCTCAAAGGGTCTGTCCAGCCAGGGTGGCAGCTACAAAATGCATGTGAGGCAGAGCCTGTCCCCACAAATAACCCTATACATGTTTAAGAACAATAGCATTACGTCTGTTAAAAAACAAAACCAAAATAATCCCTACCACCATTCCCAAAAAGCCCTTGTCCAGGACTAAGTAAATTGCAAAGCTACTAATAAAAAGCAGCAATAAAGCTGAAAGACTGAGACGGAAGTATGCTTAGGACAAAATGCACATTTGTTTTATGGAATAATTTCCCCTATATTTCAATAAACATGCCCCTAGAGGTGGCTGCAACACAGAGCACTACCTCAGGACTGTACAGCACCACAGAAGAGTCATCTACTGAAAAGCTAGAGTAACTGCTGCATATGAGAATTTAGAATACTTAGAATATAAACACTATAATTACATAGCAGCATATTTACAGTTAATTACCTGAAGGGTTAGGAAAGAACTTATGCAAAATAAAAGAAACACTTCCTTCAGTTAATGGAAGGTTTTACTAATGGATTTGTCAGGTCCCAGTAAAAGAAAAAGTATTTCTCCTTTAAAAAATAACATGCCCTTTATGTGAATCTGTAGTGGAAAATTATGAGTTATTAAACTCTCTGTAGAGGGGCAATAAATGGTTCTAATTCAAAATGAATGGAGTAGAGAGTGACTTTTGCTGCCTGCAATGCCAGTTGTTTAGTCTAGACAGCCTCCAATAAATCAGAACAAAATCCATGATGCTGCTGCAAAGCAAAATGAAAAAGAGAGGACAAATAGCTCTATTTTCATTTCTAACAACTGACCCAAACCCCATGGAAAATGTGTGATATATCTCCATCTGATATAGCTGCAGGAGCCTGAGAAGCAAGCAGTATCCACCCACACACAACACAGTTGCATATGGACTATAACATCAGATAGGAAGTTTAAAAAAAAAAAACTAACACAAAACAACAAACCAACCGCCACAAAACCAAAAAACACCCTGCCAAACACTCAAGCTTGTATATCAATTTAATTGTTAAATGCAACCACAACAATGTACTGTCTGCAATATCGGACAGTGCAAAAAATGGATCAATAGAGAATACTTGTAAAGTGCAAAAGAGAGGTAGTTTCCCCTTGCTGTCAGTGACAGTAGACAGTGTGTTCTCCACAATCAACTTGATTATAAATTCTTTTATTATCTGTGTTGGCCAGATTCCAGCAGGACCACTCAAAATACGCAGGACAACAATCATACCTCTGAACTAAAATTGGGGTGGGTGTGTTTTGGGATATTTTTCTTCTAAGTTTTCTTTGGCTTTCTTTTCTTCATTTAGCTCAGTAAAAGTGTTTTGTTTTTTTCCCCTATAATTAAATGATCATCAACCATTTTCTGTCCCTTTCCACTGGCTTGTCACACTCTCAGTTGTTGATGGAAGTGATTTTTTATTTTTCCTCTCTTTTTTTTAGGTTAATGTACAGTCACTTAAACTGCTAACACTTTACAGAATAAAATATTATAGGAATAGCTGCTTTAGTACCTCTCCAAAATTTTGGAGCCGAAATACAGTCAGCATTTGCATACACAGGAAAACAAATGTGACTTGTCAAATCCTACTGAGAAATACTTACAGACCATTCCTAGAAAATCCATAATTCTAAAGCCAGAAGAATGGAACCTACTGTACAAAGACTTCACTCCGTATTTTCTTGTAAAATTTACAATTCTTAAATATATGTCAAGTCAAATCAGTTCATAGCTTTTGATTAACCTGAACTTCTTGCTGGGGAGTAACAGGTCTTATTACCAAATGTCATCACCAACACAAAGAGTTACTATTGAGGTGCCTATCTACCTAATTATATGTGCCTACTGTTTAAGTCAGGCGTACTTTATTTTTGTCAACTCCTTATTCTATCAAAATCAAAGTAGTTATAAGTACACATGACACGTTCTGCTAAAGTTTACTACAGCTTTAACTATCAGAATACTGTACTACCACAAAGCTGTTTTGTTTTCCTTTTTGTTTTAATTTCCAAAACCAGATGCATGACACACCACTAAAGAATTCCTTGTAAACACCATCATTGAGAACTTCTGTGGGAATATGCTTAGGTGAAACTGAACAGGCAAGTTAGTATTTGGAAAAAACAGAACAGAGCAATAATCTTCAAAAACTAGATCTCATGTCTGCTGTGAACCATGGCCATACTCACCTGCTCATTTAATACAAAATGACTCACTAAGTAAGATTTCCCCCTAGAATCCTCCAAAACTATTACCAAATATTTTCTGTCTAGTAAGAACCATCTCTGTGATGAATTACATTCAAATATTCCCCTCCCCCGACTCTATATAGAAAAATAATTTTTTTTAAGCGTATGATGTCACAGTACAAAAATTATTGCTAACAACATTCCCCCTCTCCTCACTCCCCTTTTTTTTAAATAGCATTTTACCAATTTTGAACAAAATGTTTATCAAAAATTCTAGAACTTCTTAAATCAAATCTGTTAAGTTAGTTCTTAAAGAAAACAAAAGAGCACCTGCAACTCCCAGGCTAAAACCCATTGCATGTTAATCTCTTCGCTCATCAGAAAACAGAAAGATAAAGGTGCTCACAACTGAGAAGAGCCTGGCACACCGAGCCAGGGCACAGGGATGCTTAGTCCTTTGCTTCCCTGTTACTACACCACTAATTCCCCCACTCTCCAAGATCTCAGTATGAATGTACTTTATATCTATTCCTCATAGCAATAGGAAGATCACTAGAACAGTGAATGTCTGTTACAGAATGTTTCTGCTCTCATTACTGCCTGTCAGTAAAGGGCAGAATACAGTCTTTGCAGATGTCCTTAGCTAAAAATGATGTGCCCAAGTACCCATGTCGATTCGTTACATTTATGAGCCTTTGATAAACCCAAGACAACTGGCACGCTATTGGAATAGTCTGGAGTTTTCATATAGATTTTTTTTCCTGTGTTTTTCAATGGATGTCTCCCAGGAGAACTTGAAAACTAGACAGTGAATAGGTCTCAGTAGGTGCCCCCTTGCCATAGTACTACAGGGTTCATTCAGCAGCATTCACTGGTCTATCACCAGTTGTGAGAAAGTGTGGGTTCCATTAGTATGCTGGTGATGCTCAGCCTATTTTCTATTTTTTACTATTCTTCAGTCAAGATGCACAAATGATTTGAGAACAAACTTGGCTGAAGCTGACTCTGTAGTGGACAAAGGCAGCACTGGCAGCTGGCATTGAAACAGTCACATTATTCCAGCCTAAAAGCAGTCTCCTCTCTGGGATCACTTCTCTTATGAGCACAGCTATAATGACCAAGCTAGCAGAAGTGGTAATGGTTCAGTGTTTTTTTTTTTTTTTTGAGTGTGAAATAAACAGACATTTGGGGAGACTGGAGAGTCCTGAACTCTAGAACTTGCTCCAATGACAAGATGAATTTCCTATGTGTAGTGACATACACAGCATCTTTTTTGATAAAACTACATTACTGTCTTATGTTTATGTAGCTTTCGGTATATGGCAGAGAAGATTTGAATTGCGTATTTGGGCACATGGATGGCCATATAAAATGGCACAGTACAATTGTAGACTACAACATTTCCTAAAGCAAATAATAAAAGCAGTGTATTTTTAAAAAAATGAGGAAATTGATATGAATGTTTACTGATATTATCATAGCTCTGAATAGCTGGATCAGAGGGAAAAGGAAATTACATACAAATTGGAGAGACGGGACATTGAAAACAAAATGTTCTGGCAGTGTATGTTATATCATCACCTTCTGTGACTTAGCCACTAAGTATTATCTATATTATAACTTCTCAAAATATAAAATAACAGCTTTGAGGAGTCTAGGCTGAACTCAAATATAGTGCTAAATAAAATTAATAAATTCACCTACACTGTGTTCCAGGCATGGCCCTCAGAGGCAAATAATTCTGTTTATCTGTGTAACCTTTTAACATGGTACTAGAGATGAACTAAATGGTGGTTTAGAGAGACAAAAGAGGGTGCTGGGATCATTATAAGCTTCCTGTAGTTTAACAAAGGGAGCAATTTGATATTATTTCTGGAAACAGAAAATTGACAAATTGACATTCGTGCTTTCTGAGGAGATGACAAAATGTATAAGTTCTGTCTATTTATAGCCAATTTCTGTACCTTTACACTACAGTGAAAAGATACTGATGTCCACAGTAGACTGAGCATTACACACAAGCCTGACCTCCAGAAAAATTCAGTAATGTTGTCCTCAGGAAGTTATTGAATCATTGCAAGTGTGTGTCTCAGGCTGTGAACAAACATCCTTTTTCTTGTCAAGGGTAACTGCCTGTAGCACTCCCCCAGCTTCCATTGTTTCCTGCAAGCTACCACTTTTCTCCAGCTCATGCAGTACATCAATTCATGTAATGAGTGTGAAGTACTGGTTCTTTGCAGCACAGTTACACACTCTGAAGCACACTCACGTTCCTATATGTAAAAATCTCTGCACCCAAATAGCTTTGTTTCTGTTGCTACGAAAGTTAAAAACAAAAGAACCCACAACAAAAAACATACCCAAAGAAAAAAGGTTTTAAGCCACAAACTGAACTTATATATAGTGGAAAGAAAGGAGCCTTCTGGAAGGACTTTCAACTACTGCTTTACACAAGATTTCCCCCTATCTGGGGTTTTGAGTTCTTTACATGTGAATAGCAGTCCCGCTTTCTTTGCTCTATGAAACATTACAGATTCTAGATAAAGCATGCCAACCGAAGTCAGAAGCATGAGTTAGTGTTTTATGCATCACCTATGCACAACATGGGAGAGCTGCTTTTGACAAACTAGAGTAGTTAAGAGGGCAACACTGGATTGAATTTCTAGGCAGAAATTCAATTCTGCACAGAAAGATAATCTCCAAATCTGTGCGCTCATGTTTCCTTCTCTCCAGATAGTGTTATCTCCTCATATTCACAAAGAACCAGATTTAGAAGACCATGATCTGCAGCGGCACCCAACTGTTGTTGTACTGTGTGGAGTGCCCCTGCCCAGAGTATCACAGGATCAAGCCCATTGGTTCAGTCTCCCCCTTTTCTACTGCATGACCTAATGCAGCTAGTTAGGCAAGAGTGTTGAAAAGATGACCATTAGGATTTTACTCTCACAGCTGTTCTCATAAATGATTTCATGAACATACTGATTATGCATCTTCTCACAGAATCACAGAATGTCAGGGGTTGGAAGGGACCTCTGAAGATGGAGTCCACCTCCCCACCAGAGCAGGACCATCTAGTCTAGGGCAGGTCACATAGGAACGCATCCAGACGGGTCTTAAAAGTCTCCCAGGAAGGAGACACCACAGCCGCCCTGGGGAGCCTGTTCCAGTGCTCTGGAACCCTTACAGTAAAGACATTCTGCCTCATGTTGAGGTGGAACTTCCTGTGCTCCAGCTTGTGACCATTGCCCCTCGTCCTATTGCAGGGCACAAGTGAAAACAGGTTGCCCCTTTCTTCTTGACACCCAGTACTCATATTTATAGACGTTAATCAGATCCCCCCTAGAGTCTTCTCTTCTCCAGACTAAAAAGCCCCAGGTCTCTCAGCCTCTCCTCATAAGGCAGGCGTTCCAGTCCTCCAATCATCCTCGTAGCCCTTCGCTGGACTCTCTCGAGTAGATCTCTGTCCCTCTTGAAATGTCCAGAACTGGACACAATACTCCAGGTGAGGTCTCACCAGGACAGAGTAGAGGGGGAGGAGGACCTCCCTTGTTCCAATAGACATATCTTTTGATGCCCTTGTCCCATCTATACTTGGCACAGAAGGGCTGGGAAAAAAAAATATGTCATTCTGACACTGTTTTAGTTCTTCTTGTAGGCTTGCCATGTTCAGCAAGGGCAGCTGTTCACCGAGCAGCAAGAAGGCTATCTTTCTGTTCAGCTAAGCCACTTGATCTCTCTTCTGGCCCTGTGAATGTAGGAGATGACAGTTTCTAACAAAAATTGTTAACATTGCTAACAACCTGTTCCTTTTCCCCACACTGCGTTCACAAGACTTTTTGGCTCTGCTGTGTCCCCTCTCAAGCATTAAAGAAGAATGTGCTTCCTGTTGCTCTCTGAGAGTCTCATTAGGTTTTCTGAAACATTTCTACAAAGTTTCACATAGTTGCCCAAATACAATTTTTTCCGTAACTGTTTGGAGAATTTTTAATGTCTAAGCCTACATTGTGCTAGTCAAATGAACATAGAGATTATAAAAATCAGCTTTCCGGACACTTTCAAAGATCCTATTTCTTATGCTAATAGAAAAATAATGGGAGATTTGAGTGTGCTACATTGATATTTTTCAGAGAATAATCTTCAGCAAACTAAAATGTAAATTTTTCTACAATCACTGCTTTTGGGTGACAAAAGTTTTGCTTAAGTATTTAGATGTCTCCTGCCTCTGTTTTGATTTTCACATGTGGAAGTTTTGGGATCACTTGCCTCATCAGTTCTGTATCCTCATTTCTTTCTTACTCCTTATGCTGAATTATCTAATTTCTCCAAAAGTCTTTTTAGTTTGCTAAGGCAACTGCAAACTAATCCAGTAGAAAGAAAAGTGAATTTTCACATGTTGGCTGGGTAAACTGAATCAGAGCAGTCCAAGAGTCACAACTGCATTGCTCAAGAACAGAATAGTTCAAGAGTGGGACCGCTGAGTTCACTGTTACCACGTCTGGGGATGCACAACTCCTAGGACCATGCCTGGGCCCTGCTCTAGAGAAGGGGGTTCCACCCTCACCAGTGCTGTGTACATGCTGGTAAAATCTTCACAAGTCTTATTTCCCTACAGATCGAAGTATGACAGAGCACATCCTGACACCAAGCTTGCCATAACAGGCAGCACACCATCCCCAGCAACCTCAGGCAGGGATCTTCAGCAGCAGAAAGGCATTAGTGCCAACACCAACAAGTACCTCAAGGAGCAATAATTTCTAATTCTGAATGAATACATCACTCTCACTGATGTAAGCCTTCTCCCATTGTTTTTTGGCACATCCAGTCTTGCATATTATTTAAAATTATCTCCTCCGTGCCAGCTGAATGTGTAAGATTATCTTAAAGTCATATAAAATTGACTTACATATACATAAACATCACAGAAGTGAGACTTAAGGACATGAGCCAAGCTCATGACAAATTCTGCTAAATTCAGTATGGTTCTCAGTGAAACAAAAACTTGTTCCTCTAATCTTCTTGGATTTGCCACAATGGAGCTCCTATCCCGAACAGGTCCCTGAGTATAAGTAGAATGCAAATAAGAATTCTCAAAATTATTACATTCAGGGAAATTACTCTGCTGTACTAATGTGTACATTACATGTATTATTTACAAGTCCAAAAGACTTGTTAAATGAATATCTTAAAATGCAAGCAGAATGTAGATAGGCTCAATCTAATAATTTACATTTAGAAAGAAAAACGCAGCATAAAGACATCAGTTTATGTTTTACACTGATTGCAATATTTTAAATTAATCACTCTCCTTTCCACACTTTCTTCCTAAAGCGCTGTGAAACAGTTGTACAAGGCTATCAGTGATACTGCTTCTGGCTTTTTACCAGTTAGCTAACGTATTCTACCCATTGGTGGGTACGTGACTATTTCTGCATAAGAAAGACAAATCGATGGAACCACTTGGAAGCACTGAAGACTACAGAATTTGGACATTAAGCACAATTTTCTTTTTCATGTAAAGTCCCCAA
Organism: Merops nubicus; assembly: GCF_000691845.1. NCBI lineage: Eukaryota > Metazoa > Chordata > Aves > Coraciiformes > Meropidae > Merops > Merops nubicus. Next base: position 6,135 of record NW_008605203.1, on the reverse strand, counting down.
AATGACGCATTTCTTCAAAGCTGAAAATTTACAAGCCTGTGTCTTCTTCCAGCACATTTATTCCTTGGCACCATATAAAGTAAGCGAAGTAGCTATCACCAGTATCTAAATATTCCCAATATACATCAGACTTAACTTTACCTTCACATTATTTGAGCAGTTCCCAAAAGTGACTAGTTTGTGATATAGCAATGCAGAGGCTACAGAGAGGTTAACCTTGACTTCAAAGAGGCTACTGTGCATGCCTGTGACAGGGAAATGAAATGAGTAAAGTCACTGATCAACCAATACCTTACCCATGAAGCACATCCCACTGCTTACTTCCTGGTAAGTACTGTTAATCACTTATGTGCAAAGTATCCAGGTTCAGTGGAGATCAGCATACAATGCTTTTAAGTGGTAGCATCTCATGAGATATCCTTTTCTCAAAGCTCTGTGCAACAAAGTCTACTCAGATACTGAGATTTGAAGGCTATTATCAGTTTTATCAGACAGTAGCCTGTCTTTTTTTCTTCTAAGCTAAAACCGGACTACTTTGAGACCTGGCAAATCATCTGCTTATTAGGGAGCCAAATTCGACATGCCCATATTCAACCTTTATCGTAGAAGGGACAAGCTTGCCATGAACTCCTCACGTGACTCTTACAGAAAAGCATCCATGCAGTGAGATCCACTAACTAGCCAGCTCATTGCCATCTCCTTTTCACCCAACCAGTTGTAATTTAGTAATAATGTACACACATATAGTGTGCAGTTCACAGTAGTCCAAAGCTGTATCAGTGATTAGCAAGTGAAGCTGTTAAGTGGACTAATGCTTCTAGCACACTAAGCACTACAAAAGCAGAGAAAATGCTTGAGGTCCACAAATTGGTCAGCAGCCATGAAGGGCACAAAGTACTTGCAGTTCCCACTGATTTCAAAAGGAAAATTGCAGGCCTTTTGTTAACCTTGATCTTCCATGATCAACTCTGAGCAATCTCCTTATTACCATATGGCAACTGAACTTGTGATTCTTTGTTTGCGCTTTCCAGGCTGTCAGATTTAATATATCCTTTGTTTAATGATTTCATCGTCACTTTTAAGATTATGGAGGATTTTTCTTTTCTAATCCCGGCAAATATCACAATCAAAATCCTTACGTTTCTATTTCTGGCAGATGAAACTTCATTTAGCAAAGCAGACACTACTGTTGGAAAGATTTCATAGTTCCAACTTATTAAACACCACCAATTTATAGTAATTTTTAATATTGTCTATGTTTGATGAATTTTCTCCACTAGAGCAGACTCAGTACACTTTGCAAAGCAAGCTTGGATTCAGCACACTTTCACTGTGCTGTGTTTCACTGCTGTATTCTTTTGAACAGCTCCTAGTGACAGAACACAATGCTGTTTCATTAACCATTCACCAACAAGTCTAATAACGTGAAAAATTTCAACAGCTCATTCAGGGTTCAGTTAATTTATGTTAATATACACATAAATATAATACCATTAAGTTATAATCTATTAACTTCATATATGTGGAATGAATCATAGAATCATAGAATTTTAGGAAGAATCATCTTACCAGTTCTTGCTTATCTTAACTAAGGTTTCAAGTGAGCAGACAGCACTTAAAAAATCTTCTGGCTCAGAAGGAGGGAGGAATGGAGAACACATTTCACAAGAGCTTAGATGAAAAGGTTAAAGAATAGGCTATCTAGAAATACAGAAATCCAAAGAAAACAAATAGCCCAATTCTATAGGATTCTGAACACTTGCAACACCCATTAAAATGAAAGATAGTCAACAATTTTCTGAAATCATGTCCAAAGGAACAGGCTCTACCTTTCTGCAATGGATACACACAGGAAAGGGTCCATCATTTTAGACACTGCTTGGTCAACAAACTTTTTAGATGCCTAGACATCCTTTATAAAACTAACAAACAAACAAACAAAAAACCCAAACCAAAACAAACAAAAAACCCCACACACCAAAGCAGAAGTAAACCCCCAAGTCCAAACAAACCAAAAAGCCCATGTTTCTGTCTTGCTTTTTGTGATTGACCTAGGAGTATCTGAATCTTTAAATTTCTCTTCTCATACACTAATGCATACAAATTGACTAAGGACAGGTGATCAACAAATTATGTCTATGTATCAACCACATCCCTAGCTATGTTCTAATTAGTCTCACTAAGATGAATTGGGGAAGATTCCAACAGACCTAGAATATTCTTCCAGTCCTAGCATCTCCTAGGCCTTCATCATCCCCTGGCCCTGTGAAGCCATCATGCCCTTTTTCTCCAGTGATCCAAACCATGGCAGCGCTAAGGGGCATAAGCTGGCAAGGGCTATTCAAAGGACAGTGCTCACCACTGTTTTTACTGGATGCACTGGATACCAGAGTGTCACAAGACATCTCTTTTCCTCCCTGTGTTTCAGTGCTGAGTTAAGAATGTCAGTTACTACACTTTAGGTGGGGCACACATTCACTTGTGTCTCCAGAACAGCATTTACATTAACAAACACACTTTTCAAGTAGGTAATGTCTCTTTTAACAGTAGACTGCTTTATACAGATACAGGTCACAGCAAAAAGAAAGCTGTAGATACTCAGGGAAGAGTATGAGGGACCTTCTCAAATCAGAGATCCTAATTCACAGGAAGATTATATACTCCAAATAATTACAGATTCCTTTGCCACATAAACTGAAGAGACTTTTTTTTTTTTTTCAGCTTAAATCAGCAGTCATCATTGATTATCCCGTGGAAAAGATTCACAAAGAAACTTGTGTAATCACCCTGTCAGCACAAGCATTTTCAAGGTTATCCAAACTACTGCAGTTGTTCTGTTAGCACGTCCTTCACCTGCATTGAGAACCATGCTCTGGGCCTGTATAACGTGTTCAACAATGCATGGATGCACAGCAGAGGTTTCCAAACATTCATGGACATTTTATATATATATGGGCTCTGAATATCAAATGCTTGAGGCTTCTAATACAAATGCCCAAAGTAGTATTTCATTCATATGAAATCCTGTAACAACGAGGGGAATGTCATATATTTTATCAAGTACATATAAACATTATAGTAATTATACATATCATTTAACAATTGCACATAGATTTTTCAAGACGTATATATAGGTATGTTTCCGTGTGTGTAGGCACTTTACACAACACTATGTGAGATAATGATGCAAATTACTTAGCTGTAATGTGTAATTATGAACCAAATTATACTCCAGCATATCATTAGATACTACTTTACTGCCCTCTAATACTTATTTGCTGCTACTAGTTGCCATATTTTTTGACTCAGAACAGCTTCAAAACCTACAAGTTTTTAAGTCACCAGAAAAGAAAACAAGGATTTCCTTCTCTCTGCATCACAAATTTGGAATTTTACACACAAGCCCCAAATACTGCCACAGGTCCAGAAACAGAACTCACAGGCACTGTAGCAGCAGGTTAAAATCCCACTACTGTGTGCCCTGAATACTCCCAGCAGTGCTGCCGAGAGGCAGCTTTATCTCACTTCAAATTAGATTCAAGGCTTTGAACAGGACACAAATCTGCTGCCTAGCCACCTAACTTACTAGACCTCAGCATAATGACTTTTGAAACACATTTTTCATTCTTTATACATCTTGTGCCTGTGCTTGGAATCACGGTGTGCAAAGGTGCCTGGCCTTACAGCTAAACAGGGCTAAAACTCCTAATAAAAGTTTTACACACCGTTAATATTTTTATTCCTTTTTGCATTGTACAATGCACATAGTACTAAGCATCCATAAAATAATATCTTGCATAATAATACACATCTTTGTAGGACACCATTGTGTGACCATTTTTACTAAAGGAGAGTTGTACTAGAGTACGAGACAAAAATAGTGAAGAAATTTCTGTGACCTATGGCTCAAGTGAGAGCAATTGTTATAATATGGACACAGTTCACCTGTACAAGGGAAATTAATAAAAAAAAGGAGCGGGGGAAGGAGTGGAGGAAAAGTGGGGGAGGGAAGGAAATAAAAACCTAGATTATGTCTGAGAGGCAAGAGAAAAGGAAACAAGAAGAAATGGAAGAGGGCAATCAAAGCAAAATATAACTCCTAAAAACATATCCCTAATAATTTTCCCAATATTTCCTCTAAGATACAGTTTTCTTGCAAGTACAAAAATGTTAAGGGATCATATGCCACCTCACTGGTCAGAGATCTTTGGATGCTTAGTCCTATCCCTTGAATCAAACCAAGGCCCCTTTGGTAGACTGGGATTGAACTGCACTCAGATGAGGCAGATCCTGCACTTAAGCAAGGAGCCGCCTGGCGCCAGAGAGTCGCTCCATCTTGTTCCTACAGTCCTAAGTCTAACACTTAGTCAAATTCATTTTTTTCCCTCTCCTTTCCACTCCAACACTCAATCATCTTTCACACACCACTGACATCTTCATTCCTCACTGCTTTTCTGCAAACTCTGAGACAGCAGTTTGTCTTTTTCTGAGTATCAGAATGCAGCCAGGCATAAATATTCATGATGGAAGTTAAGCAAAATAGCTAGTACCAAAAAATTGTAAGCAAACCTACAGTTCACTAACTCCCTTGTGCAGGCAAGGCTGATAGTGCATGTGAATACCGTCCCTGCCCATATACCCAGTAGCTAACAGCTAGCTCTGCCTTCCAGGGAACACAGCTATTATGGATCAGGCTGGCCTGGATGTTGGTCCCATGGCCCAGCAAATGAGCTCCACTCAGTAATGCCTTCCTTTGCTAAGATCCTAAAGATTCTACTATTTCCACCTCGCATTCTTCTAAGTTCCTCGTTTCTTTCTTTTTTTCCTCCTGAGCTTCCAATACACATTCTGGCTGCATATATTTTATTTCTCCTTGTCCTGTGAATGTTACGATCCTGAAGTCATGCTAAATTTGACACAGCAAGTTGGCACCAGACAAGTAATTTCACTGTGGGATCACTCAGCCAAAAAAAGCAAGGCCATAGGAAGAAAATGCACTCCCATTTCCAGCACAGCTATCCTAAAATACATCTCCAAAACTGGCTTATCTTTTGCAGGGTTGTCTTTTTTTTTTTTTAATCAAAATTTACACCTGTCATGATAGTGTCAGTATATGTGAGATGACTCCAAGAGATATGCACACAAGTAATAGATGTTTTCTCCTGGTCCCTTAGAAATAAAACAGAAGAAAACAGTGTTCTGAATCACAATGTTATAAGCAAGTACATGTACAGTTTTAAGTCCTTTGATCTGTATTTCCTGTTAAGCTCTTGTCCACCTCTTCCAGAGTAAGAGCTGACCTGACTTTTTACTGGAGCTGAACAGGGAAATATCTTCAAATCCCACAAATATTTTCCAGCCCAAACCAGATAAAAAGCCAAAACATCAACAGCAACAAAATTGCAAATCAAGGTTCCAAATATTTCAAGATAAATTAACCTAAATATTCTGTTGATCAGTTCCGATTTGTACATTTTTTTAATTAACAAAAATTAACAAATATTTCCAGCCAATTAATGTTTGAACAACATCAAATATTAACACTGATAACTTGGATGTAAAGAGGGAATGAAAAAGCTCTTAAACATAAATATTTTCCAAAACCTGGTATTTTTCACAGGTTTTATCTGTTTCAAAGAGCAGCCAAAATATTAGTCAAAAGTAATGCTGGGTAGTTTTAAATCAAAGGTGACTGTAGTGGACGAAAACCAAGGTCCACCTAGTTCAACCACCTGTAACAGTAGTCAAAAGCAGGTGCATACTCAGCAGGGCACGTTTACATACACATACAGCATTTCCCCCGTTATCCTTCTTATCCCTATTAACTTCTCCCAGTTATCAACCATTTTCAGTTCACAGATCTCCTGATTAAGTGGTGGTGTCTATGTGTTTGGTAATCTTCACTGGATTTCTCTTACACAGACACTTCCACTTTCCAACAAACCTTACATAAATATCAAATATCCACATCACACCTACTGAGGGATTCCAAAGATTAACTGTGTGTCTCAAGGAGAACCATTTCATCATCTTTTGCAATCAAAATAATCCTTACATCTTCTACTGGAAGAGACACAAGTGATGCTGCTTCTAGTTTCTCCATGCCATAACCCTCTTCATAGAGAGGTCTGCTGC
>NW_008605202.1:64925-83643 GCF_000691845.1 Merops nubicus | reverse complement strand
CTGAAGAAGGCAGCAAATGCAGGGCACAGAAAATTGAGAGGCATACAGAAGCGTTTAATAAGAGTGATCTCTCAAATTAATCTTGAAAATGTCTTTCTATGCTGTTGAGAGGAAGCAACCTTATCTAGTGTAAGTTCTTTAAAGTAATGCTTCTTTTAATTTCTAGAGTTCTCAATCCATCCCTGCACAAGGATTGTGTATTCCTTAGAATTTAAGGTCACGACTGGCATGGATCTTACACACTAGCAATAATTTCCTCCAATACCTAAATATTGATGATATCTTTTCCCTTTTAATGTTCACAGAAATGTTTGCTTTAGGTATCTGTCAGTGAACACCCAGGACACTTGAAATGATGCTAAGAGGCACAGCTGGTGTGACCAACTCCCTCAGCATCATGTTGCACCGGGAGCTGCGTGGCACTGCGAGGCTGTAGGAAACTACATTCCATTGCTGACCTGGCCCAAAGTGACAGCTGAAAGCATCCGTGGGACCAACAGACAGCAGACGTGGTGGTACTCACCAACACCAACAGTCTGTCTTACTCTTTTTGTAGCTTTTTAGCTTACTACAAAGCTAAACCCATTCACATCGTAAAAGAAAATGTTGGTGGTCTAAAATGCCCTTGCCTATGATTGCTTTAAATCCAGCTGTTTACAGCAGGGGGCATTAAAAACTCATTAGTCACCGGAGCAACGCTGTCACAGCTACAATCTCCCTGCCTTAAAGCATCAACCTGCAACTGTTGCTGCAGAAGCCTGAGAGAATAAATGCTGTTTCTGACAAGCCTCTAGGATCAACCAAATCTCCCTCATTCTCCTGAGGACATCTGACCAGTTGTTGCTGGAGAGAGCTGGCTATACATCATCTAGTCTCATCTAATACCCTTTTCATTCCAAGTACTGCAGTTCAGTAAAGCCCCAGCCTAGCTACAAACTCCACATGAGCAGTGGGATCCCACTCTTGGGAAAAGGTTTGTCTGCTCTGACCTTTCTGCAAGGTGTAGTCCCAAACTCCCAGGTGATCCTTCTGCTTTGTTTTAAAAAATCAAGGTTGTGTTCCAGGTGCAGAGGTTAGCTTTCCATTTACACACAGAAGAACTGACAGATGGTGTACTGTCAAGAAGATTACAAAACTTTTATTCTAGTATTTTAAAAATGAAGGCTTTTTTTTTTAATTTTTTTTTTTAATTTGTTTTAATTCCTGGCAACCTGTGCAAGGGACATAGCATTGTTCAGAATGATGCAGAAAGGGACCAAGTGCTCTATAAACCCATCTGTTCCCTCTCTGTATAGAAAGAGGCTGAGGGTGATAAAGAGCTCTGCAGTCCCCTGGTAACTAGAAAGAGTGAAATGGCAGCAGCTACTGGGGACAAACATTTCAAGCCTGCAGAAATGAGAAAATGGCATGCCACTTTCTCACAAGTTAGCCTGACAGCAGTCCCTAGACAAAACTGGAGGGATTGCAAGTAATAAGGCAACCAGTGGACAGGAGCATATTTAATGCTCACATTCAGTGGTGGCCATCTATGGATAATCACTTGTTATTTCATCAAATCAGATTTCTTTCTTATGACTCTTTCCTGAAAGTGATATGATCTTCCTCACTGCTACTCAACGTATTCATCCATACCCTGAAAGTAAAAGCACTGCTGACGAGCCATGCAAGTAACATAGCATCTGGCAGAGGAGCTGAATATTTGGACAGGGCTGTGATTTGAATTATTGAACACTACACTGAGCCTGTTCAAGCAAAATATATTTCAAAGTGCCAGGTGCAAAGTTGAGTCTTTAGGAAAAAGACATGCAGACAACACTTCCCAAATGACAAATTCTGGAAAGCAGCTACAGTAGGAAGGAGTCAGAAGCCACAGAATAGATGCAAATCAACACACACCTCCAGTGCGATGCCACAGTAAATGCAATCATTTACATGCACAAACAGGATTCCATTGAATAGGAAGCTGATTTTCCCTCTGTAGGAGTATTCAGCAGGCTGGTATTACACTTTCAGTTTTCACATACTTTGGTAAAGACAGTAAAAATTAGAGAGGCAGAGTGGTGAAAAAAACCAACATGAGAAACAGCCTTACTGCGAGAGCACCTGAAGAGTTGAATGGAAGTAATTTATCAACAGAAAAGAGTGAAACTAAATTCTACATAGAGAGGGGAAAAAAGAAAAAAAACAACTTCTTGTCTCTTCAATCAGCATGAGAAAAGGGTAACAAGATTTATGGAGTGGATATTAAAATGAAGAAAATTCAAATCAGAAGCAAAGGATAAGCTTTTTATAATAGGAGGAAATAGGCATTAATATAACTTCCCAGATGGATGATTTCTGGATATTTTCACTTAAGACCAGATAACCTTTTTGAAGAGAGGTTTTGCCAACCACAAGTAGATGACATTACCTAAGAGATTCATCCAATTCTTATTTTATCTACATCTGCTGTTAAGGAGTTGATCCATTTTTCATCTAACAGCAGTTAACAGTTGTTACTTTCCTCAAACAGAGATTCAAACTGATCCTGACAATGATTTATATTTTGGAATACACTTAATCTCCCTAATTCCTGCTGCAGGTTTCAGGAGTCATAAAGTTGAAGTGGGAGAGCCTCACTAGGACATTTCCACTCAAATGCTGAACCTGGTACCCAAATCAGTTGGAAAATACATTTCTCTTCTCATAGAGCAACCAACCAGCTAGAAAATTGTTTCCTTATAGTGATAAAGAAAAGTTGATTGATAACAAAGGACAATGAATATTCCTGGAGACGCTTCACAGGTGGGTGCTCTGAGTTTCTGATATGCTGGAGAAGTGCCAGAATCTGTTGGCAGTATAGCCTGGGATCAGATATCTCAGGATGGGAGGGTTTCTGATGACATCAGTGGAGCTAGGACTTGACCCACTAATAATTTTTCTGTTGTGGCTCTGTTGAGCGCAGGCACTCTAATAATCATCACTGCAAATGAGTCTTACTCAGTTTCTTCCTCAGTTACCTTCTCTTAGCTATTGCCAAACAGAAAATCTTAGACAAGGCTATTATCTGTTTTGGAGGAAGAGGCTGGGAGGCTGATTTTCCTGATAATTTGATTTCTACAGATGGAAAAGAAGAGCAAATCATACTTCATTTCCTCTTATGGTGCATTTGAATCATTTACTGCTTTTAATCACCTATACTTCCGCAAGGTGAACTAAACAGGGGTGCATAAAAGCACAAGGATTCAGTAGGGAACTTTGACTTAACCAGCTTGGATGCTAGGAACACAGGGCAAGGCACGTACAGCTTCTCTTGTATGCTGTTCCCTCTACAGCTGGTCTGTTTGACATATTGAAGATTCAAACCCAAAGAATCTGACAACAGACAACAGAGTGTGTTAAATGCAAGGCTATTCCCAACTGGAAAAGGGCAATCCATGTGGTTGTATCAATTTACTGCAGCTAAAAGTGGGGCTTATGAATGGCTTGCCAGCACCACACAGCTTCCCAAGGCTAATTTACCCAGTGTGGGTGCAATGCCTCGATCCCAGAAACACCCTTCTCTCCTTACTGCGAGCAAGTGAAAAACACCCAGCAGACAAAGCAAAGAATAATATGCTGCCAAACATTGAGAGCTGCCTGGAGGAGAAGGACTTGGGGGCCCTGTTGGATGAAAAGCTGGACATGAGCCAGCAACATGCACTCACAGCCCAGAAGGCCAACTGCATCAAAAGACGCATGGCCAGCAGGACGAGAGAAGTGATGCTGCTCTGATGAGACCCCACCCGGAGTACTGTGTCCAGCACAAGACAGACAGGGACCTGTTGGAGCCCATCCAAAAGGGGGCTACAAAAATGATCAGAGGGCTGGAACATTCCTCCTTATGAGGACAGGCTGAGAGAGTTGGGGTTGTTCAGTCTGGAGAAAAGAAGGCTCCGGGGAGACCGTATTGCAGCCTTTCAATACTTGAAGGGGGCTTAGAAGAAATATGGGGACAGTCTTTTTAGCAGGGCCTGTTGTGATATGACCAGGTGTAATGGTTATAAACTAAAAGAGAGACAATTTAGGCCAGATATAAGCACAAATTTATTTTACGAGGGTGGTGAATCACTGGCCCAGGTTGCCCAGAGAGGTGGAAGAAGCCCCATCCCTGGAAACATGCAAGGTCAGGTTGGACAGGGCTCTGAGCAACTTGATCCAGTTAAGGATGTCAAAATATACTTTATGTCAAATATACATTATGTCAAATATACAGAAAAATCTTCCATAATATAATAAACATAGGAATTCAGATTACTTATTTACCCATTAACTTCTCAATGTGTAAAACATATGGAGTTATAAAAGTTGAGCAGGATCACTGGCCCTCCCTGGAGCCACACATTCAGATGGAACAGAGTAATCAAGTGCTTTGCATAGGAACATTATCTATACTCATTTAAAGCAGCCCTCAGAGCTAGCCTTAAAAAAAGATAAAATTAAAAATACAAACCCAAAATTCCCTTCTTGGCTGTTAAATAACCTAACTAGAAAGTATCTGCAGGTGAAACGTAATGCCCAAGTTGGACCTCCTCAGTACTTCTGCTCCTGGGAGCATTTCCACTGTCTTTTCAGATGGCTGCTTACCCGTTATGAAGCTGATGGTGGATCTGTCACAGCAGCTCAGTTCTGGGTCCCCCCAGGTCACCATGGTGACCCGGAAATTGTAATACCAAGCAGGCAGCAGGTTAGCTATTCTCTGTAAAGTGAAAAAAAAGACAAAGAGCAGCTCAGGAGAAAATTCACTATTATGAGATTATAAAATACAATGATATTTATACAATGGATAAAATACAATACTGTTTATAAATCTAGTGCACACACTCATTTTACTGAGCTCCTAGTCCTCACTCCAGTGGAAACCTCTGACATTTGGCATTTGAATTTATTAAAAAATCCATATAGTGGGAAGGAACATGGTTATGGTGCTCTGGTGGTTATCCACGTGCATGTGGTCCCAACGTCCTACCTGCCATGGAAAGCTCTCACTGATTTGCAGGGCAGCAAAAATAACTCCTGAGTGGCCTTCCATCACAAAAAACTGATTTGATGAAGGCAGAATATTTAACAGGAAAAAGTAAGTCTTTCGCTTTTGATTAAATACAGCTTGAGGATAAATTAGAAACAATGTTTTTCACTCCGATACTGTCACTTCAAAAGACTTCTTTTTTCCAATTTTCAAAGTGTATTTCATTTTGTATTATCATCTATTATAAATGAAATATGAATGAAACATAAATTAATTATGAGGCATAAATTATATATAAAAATACAAATCAGATAAATGAAGTAGAAAATGAAATATATTTCATATTATGTTGTTTGTAATATTTAAGTTAAAATTCAGACACTTCCACTGACAGCATAAAGCACTTCAAATATTTAATTTTATGTCTGTGAAAAGCCTCATGGTATTTTTAATATACAAAATAAAAGAAAATTGGAAAGAAGTAAAATTTTCAACAAATTAGAAATTGCTATTTTTACAGACCTCTGCTGTTTGCAGTGGTCTTTTTTCCCCCATATACTACAAGATAATCCAAACGTAGTTTTTGTGGACTATTCTCTTTATGTTTTTTAGAAAAAAATTGTATCCAATTAACACGAAAACCTTGCAGATGCTTGGACTTACTTCTGACACAACCCTGACGTAATGTTGAAGATACCAACATTGCTTTGACAATTTTAACAAAATAAGATACAGAATACAAAATTAATAAATCAACTAAACAGAGTGAAAGAGCAAACTGAGTTCCAAAGGTTCTCACCAAGCGTTAATGCTTGAGGAAATAATTTTTGATCTCATCTGTTGGATAGCTTCATTTTTGATTCCCCTGCCTTCTCACTGGGCTTCACACTGTTGCTCCAGAACACACCACTCAGACATGTCAGTAGATCATCAGGGAAATTTGTGGGACATGGTAAAAATCTAGAGCACTGCTAAGAGACCCCAAACAAAAGTTCACTAATACCTACCTGTATGTTAAATGCCACAACGGAAGAACAGGGAGACAGTTTTGTTTTTTTGTTTTTTTTTTTTTTTTTTCAAATTCAGGCTTACTCTTTCAAAGCATTCTTTAAGAAATGCTGGCTTGAGCTGCTGTATAACACTGTTGCATTTGAGACTGAAATTCAGACAAAGGAATTCCGACTTGGTTGCCTCGAACAGGGTTTGCAGCAGGAAAGGACAACATCATCTCATTTTCTAATGGACCACATTAACTCTGGAAGATGGCATTACTTCTAAGAGGACTTGGATCACTCAGGTATTAATCTAATTGTGCTGAGTCATGATTACAAGATATTAATTACTCATTTGGTAAGTTATTTTTGTTTTTAATTTCTCTGGAGATTTATATGCTAGATTTACAGTCCCGCACCCAATTACAGTTAAGCCACTGTAGCCAGAATGACTCCACAAATGGTATTATGCAAATCAATTATGGTAAATCACTGGGGCTCTTGAAAGCAGTAAAAGTTATTGCTATCCTTTTTGCATACTCGTAACTTTCTGAACAACTAATTTCAGCTAAAATTGCTTGCTGTCTGAATAAAATCTGTTTACTGTCTCTAAGAAATAATGGAAGAGGAAAATTTCACTTTATTTCTGCAAGGATGCATGTGCGTCTACGTGTATTTGTGTTCTTCTGGAGTCCAATCTCCACTTATTGAAACCCTGGCCTAAGTCTTTGTAGCTTCAGAAACATGAAGGCTATTTTCACAAGAGCATCTCTGCAGCTAAGCCTTCCAGAAGGCACACTGCAAGACTAGCGTGAAAGCCCCAAATCCACGTTATCAATATTAAATACATAGACAAGGCTTTGGACTACTCCCCTCAAGGAACTGATGTGACTTTTAAAGCCTTGGCTGACAACCTGACCCAGAAACTGAACATGCCCATTTGTTAACAAAAAGGCTCACCTCCTATCTCATAGCTTGGCTTAAAATCTAGTGTTGTTCACCTGGCATCATTCCCTTACTTTAGAACAGAAAACACCCCCAGCATCCTGGCCATTTTTTCTCTTTGCCTGGAAAAATATGTCAGGCTTAAAGGCATCTATACACATGCGTGGGGAAAGGCTGATCAAAGTCACAAAGTTCCAAGGCCACAAAGGTATGGGAAATTAAGTTAGTAATGGTCTACTTTACCACAGAGGCAGTTAAGGAGACAGTTGCTGCTATTTCATAGTAGGTTGTCCACTCAGAGGTCATTGTTGATGGGTTGAAGTAAAACATTTCTACAACATATTTCCTGAATACCCCAAGGAAAGGTCTGTTCCAGCTCAAAACCACAGCAGTAGGTCCCAAAGGGTAAAGCGTCAGGTCCTTTATTCCAGTGGGCACTATAAACCAGAAATTCTTGTTAGTAACGTGTTACCAGTTACACTTTATTTTAAAGCAATATCTTTCCTTAACTAAGTTCTACCTATTTCTGGTTTCTTCCTGACTATGATTTCCAAGAGCTTTTTTTATCACAAACAGTTGAACACCATTTTTTCAGCATTTGTTCTCCAGTTTATATCAACTTTTTCAGAAATGTCTGCAGGCTACTTGAGGTTGTCTGCTTAGCTTCAGAGGGCTTGCTTTTTCATAGACAGATTGTTCCATTTTACTTTGAAAACAGATGTTTAGGAGGTATTTTCAGTTGCTCAAAACCAAAACCATCAAAAGCCATAGCACTTTGAAAGATGAAGACCTTATGAGAAGGAACAGGCTTTATGTCTAGCCTCCCTTCCCTGGAGAATCTCAAGGTGCTGTCATATATTGCTATTCTTGCCTCACAGATGATGACACTGAGAAAGAGGAGTCAAGTGATTTGAAAAATGTCACGTAAGGGTCAGGTTTTGCAACCCTTACTTGTCTGGAAAGCAATTATTCTCCATGACTTAACTGAGGCTAAGTAAAGAAGTACTTTGCTAACATTTGCAGGGGTTACAGAGCCTCAGTTCTTGCATGCCAGGTCAGAGCTGAGACCAGCACACACATGACTACAGCCCATGTTAGCACATGATTGCCCTTCCCTCCATGAATCATTTACCACATCTTTTCTTTTTTTTTTTCTAAAGTGTTAATACTTGACCAGTGATAATGAGGCTTAGGATAAACATAAGGAGGATTGGATAGCTTTTTAAGTGCATTTTATATTTTTTTTCAGTTTCATTAACCACCACTGATAATTTCACAGAACAGTTTGTTTTGCAGTTCTACTATTTTAATATCAAATTCAATAGCCTGCTATGAAATCAAAACTCACAGAATGACTGTTTTACTACATAAAAACATCCCCATTCTAATAAGAAACATATGAGATGTTTTGTTTAGAAACCAATTGCCATTTTGAGTTTAGAAAGAACCTTTTATGGTAGTGAGGCTGTGGAGAAAATCAAGGAACTTATTTACTTTGAGTATATATGATTTTACTTTTTCAAGTGAAAATATAATTTTGCAGATTTCTGAAGTAACTACAGCAAGAAAGAAAATCAAAAGCATTTGTAAAAATAGTCCAATGCTATAGATTTTAACAAGAAAGTAAATATATTTTTGACTTACTCTTTTTTCCTTTACTGAATTATAGGATACTCTATTTGTAAATTTTTATTCAGACCTAGTTTATGAAAATATATAAGATCACCGCCTAGAATTAAAAGTCTCTCACCATATTCACTAGTCCACATATTTGCTTTCATTTAAGGATTAAATTCTTAACAGGTTAACTTTTTTTTTTTTTTTTTCCCTGCTTCACTTTCATTCCTACACCAAAGAGAAGAAGCAAAATGAAAAATACTGAAAATCTCTAGCATTCAGCCACCTGTTCTCCTACAAGACAGACTATTTGTCAAAAGGAGAAGCTGGGCGACTCAGGTTAAATATTTCTCTGCAAATGTAAGTCTATGCACTGAATCTTTCTCTTTGCCCTTTCTCTTCCTAATAGGTTTTGTTAAAGTGATAACCTGAACAAAATAAATGACACTAAAGCTAAAATATACTGAATTCTACCTAAGTGAATTTATTTAGGAGTCTGGCAGAATCCTGAATACAGGCATAGGGCAGCAGCTTTGCCTGTTGGCCATACACATTCCTGAAAATGTTACTCTCGGTCTTTCAGGGTCCTTCTTATCTTCAAATCTCAAAGCAGAGAACACATCCACTGATAAGAAAATCAAGGCATACCCAACTGAAGCTGATGATGATCATGTAGTACTGTAAGACAGATGCCAACTCTCATGACTTTAAGCATTGCGACTTTCAGACCAGGGCATGTTACATCCTTCATAAAGCATATTTGCAACAAATGTCTTAACGGCAACCCCACACACTTCATGAGACAGTAGGAAAGAACCACCTCTAGAAAGTGCCTTCGTCTCTCCGTGCACCGCAGACCACCTTCCACTCAGGGCTGGCTATACTTAAGTGAGGTAACTCCTACCCTAAATGACATAGACCATGAGCACTGCAAGAGACAAACGTATATTCAGGTGTCCAAGGGCAAAAGAGAGTTCTTTCCACAGGGCATTCTGTGTGTGAATCCTGGCCATAACTGCTCTCTGATTAGGTTTGGTAATATCTTAACATTTAAATGTGAAATATCTATCTTCCACTGAAGGAGTATTTTCCCCACCTCAGTAATGGGCTAGACAATATAAGAAAAATATTCTCAATAAGTGTTCACTGCATTTGAAATAAACAACATGACAATTTTGTACTCCTTCAGGGGCTCTAGGACTTAATAAATATACTACAAATATTTGAAAACAAGACAAAACAAAGCAAACACATTTCAAACGGTAGATGCAGAGGTTACCAATGGAAAATGTAACAGGATCAGAAGGTGGTCCAACCAACGGTCCTTTCCGCAAGTACACCACAACTTGGTACTGTGCACCAGGAACAAGATTTTCAATGAGGCTGCTGCTTGAATTTACCTAATATGAGGGGAGCACACAAGATATGTAGTATTTACTTGGTTAGTTACAAGAACATCGAGACTGTACTCAAACTATTCCAGTTACAAATGGCACGATTCTGAACACACTGGCATCAGCATCTAAAACTCCTCTTGTGAGAAAGTCACAGGAGATTCATGAGGAGGACTATAAACACACTCAAGTGACTTACAGCTGGGCTGGTGAAAAACACATATACCACACTAATTGTTGCTCAACTTCGCATGCTGGACGGGTGGAATATCTGTGTTTAGATAAGACAACTCTGTGAAAGACTCAGAGGCATCTTACTGGCCTTACTTGGGATTCCTGCCCTGCTGTGAGAAAGATCTAAGCAGTGGGAAACTATGACTGCAGGAACCCTTGATAGATGGGGGACAACAGCATGTTTGGTTAGCTTTGTTGCTCTTTAGCAAGGACTGAGAGTACCTATGTCTCTGGGTCCTGCTTTGAAGATCCCCCAGTACGCGAGGTAACAAGAATAAATCTACTCTTTACACTTCAGCCCTGGTTTTGTGGTTGTTCCTGCATCCTGCCTGTGCTGGCTCACACAGCAAACATTAAGCCCAAAATGGCAGAACTATGAAAGTGGTCAGGACTGACTTGACAAACAATCTGACTCAAGAGTCACACTTGCCTTGCTGTGTAAGGTCAGCATTCAAAAAGCAGAGCCACTCTCTCCCACTGTTGAAGTTTATTGAAATATTCAGGCTATATTATTCATATTCAGGTGATATTATTCAGGCTGGAGTATTTAAACCATGTATTTTCAATATAAGCCTGAGGCTTTTCATCCACTATTTGACTGATCTGCAGCTATGTGAGCTCAAGGCAGCATTATGGTAAAGCTGTCTTCTGAATGCATGTGTTAAGTAACTGCAAGGTGAAACCAGAGGGGAATTACTCTCTTTCACCTCCACTGCACAGCATTACAAGACCCAACAGGGGACACTGTGATTTCTTTTGAGTGTGAAACACCACCATTCAGATTTCTTCGGTGCCACACCAGGTTCCAGTCAGAGCTGGAGGCAGAATGCCTGAACAAGTGATTCCTGGGCTGGTACAATATGAGAAGTCTAATCTCCTGAAGAGCCAGTTAACAGCAAATGTACAGAACAGCTCTGAGGAAAGGACTTCATGCACTCCCTCTAGAACTGCAGGCTGATAGATCCTACTAATATTTCCTTTGCTACCTTTCCAAACTCTGGTCACAGCCACCTTTGCACAGGTATTTATTGCAATGCACTTGAATATACCAGTGCCAGTACAGATTTAGTAACGAACAGAATTTGTCTTTAACAGCTCCTTTGGAAAGTTAAATCACTTGTAGATCATGCACAATGTTAGAAATGGATAGAATTTTGCACTGAATTTTGCCCTTTTCATCTCATCAAGGAGAATTCAAACCAACAGCCATTAATAATTCCAGGTTGAATTAGAGGTGGTACGAATTTTGGAATGACAGAAAGAAACAACTATATTTAGACCTTTCTACCTACTTGCAATAAATATTCATTTACTTTTACAGATGTCTTGTTTGTTCACAGATTTTCTTCAGGTACTTTTTTCTAAGTTTGTAGATGATTCCTTTAGCATTTACATTAATCATATATGAATATACTTGTGATCTGTGGTTTATAATCACCTACTGTATTGTTTTGCCTCCTGATTAAATGACTGCAGTTTTAATAAAAGAAAGGTAATTAATTCAATGAGGTTACAAGTTGATTCTGAAAAACAATTCTCCAATTGTCAAAAAAAAGACACTTCCAAATGTATACATTCACAGTCATTCTTGAAATGAAACTCAAAACATTTTGACAAAGAGATCCATTTAAAAAGCCATGTTTAAAGGATACAGACTCTCTGTATCAATTAATTTCAAGGGCTAACCACAAAGTTCAAGGAGATTAAGTTTATTGGGAGAGTTAGTGGTCTCCTTCTACTCCCATGGGCGAGCTGAGGGTGTGCAGGGCAGCACTGTAGTCCTTTGTAGACTCCTCCATCTGACACATTTAGGGAGCCAGACAGAAGTTGTGGCACTGCTCAGAAAATGGCTTTATCAGCATCTTGGTAAGGTAACTGAGATGTGGGCTAAAACCTCCTTCTAATTGAAGCCACATGCCATTGATCCATCACAACCACAGGATTTGACATGGGATTACACTCACTAGAGGTTTCAAGAAACAGAAAACTGCAATATTTTGGTGTTCAGGATACTTGATCATTATAAACACATCCCATATGGCAGCCCTAGAGAACTGTTGTTGCCCTGGATTTGGCTAGGATAGCGTTCATGTTCACAAGGAGCTGGGAGGGGCTACCGCCGGGATAGACAACTGAAGTAGCCAATGGGATATTCAATTCCATACTGACATCACGCCCAATATACAAGGGGGGCTGGGCCAGGGAATTGATGCCTGTTTCCAGTGTGTGGTCTCAGTGAGTGGCTGGAGCAGGGAAGGTGCATCCTGGGTACTGGCAGAACCTCATGGTTTATATCACTTACTTTATAAATTATTTCATTAGTATTATTGTTATTACTGTTGTTTCTTCTGTCTTTGTGTTGTTCTATTAAACTGTCCTTATCTCAACCCACGGTGTTTTGCCTTTTTCTCCCAATTCTCCTTCTCATTTTGCTGGGGGGCTGGGGGAGAGCAGTGAGTGAGTGGTTGCGTGGTGTTTAATTGCCAGACGAGGTTAAACAAGGACTGTTGTCTAAGTCATAGGTGGTCTGAATTACTGTTTATTTCCCAGTGCTGACATCTTTTCTTATGGATGAAAGGAAAAGCTGACTTCGAATCACCTCTAAACTTTCAGAAAGTTTAGTCAGATTTCGTACATAAGATATCTAAGAAAGAAGTTATGCTAGTTTGATGATAATCATGCATGTGAGCCCTTTACTTAATGCAAAGGAATTACAGCATATGCCCAAGTGTTATTATAATATTTATTTGTTTAATATTATAATAATCATAAATATTATAAAATTTAATTCTGTCTACCTGGAATTCAGTAAAACCTTTGACATTGTTTCCCACATAAATCTCATTAAAAAAATGGCTGCGCATGGCTTAGAAGGGCATACACTCTGCTGAGCAACACTCGAGAAAGGAGCAGCGCCACACGAGATAAACCCAGCTGACAGCAGGTCAGAAGTGGTGTTCCTCAGGGCTCAGTATTGGGGCCACTTCTGTTTAACATCTTTAACAGTGATCTTGATGAGGAGACAGAGTGCACCCTCAGTGAGCCTGCAGATGAAACCAAGTTGTTGATCTGCATGAGGGTAGGAAGGCTCTGCAGAGGAACCTGGACAGGCTGGAGCAATGGGCTGAGGCCAGTTGTACAAGCTTCAACAAGGCCATGTGCCGGGTCCTGTACTCGGG
Organism: Merops nubicus; assembly: GCF_000691845.1. NCBI lineage: Eukaryota > Metazoa > Chordata > Aves > Coraciiformes > Meropidae > Merops > Merops nubicus. The sequence continues at coordinate 70,295 of NW_008605202.1, read as the reverse complement.
CCACAACAGCCCCAGGCCACGCTATGGAAAGCTGCCTGGCAGAAAAAGACCTGGGAATGTTGGTGGACAGCTGACTGAACATGAACTAGCAGTGAGCCCAGGCGGCCAAGGCGGCCAACTCTATCCTGACTTGTATCAGAAATAACGTGGCCAGCAGAACTAGGGAAATAGTCGTCCCCCTGTGCTTGGCACTCATGGGGCCACATCAAGTACCACGTTAAATTTTGGGCACCTCCATACAAGAAAGATACTGAGGTGCTGGAGTGTGTCCAGAGAAGGGCAACAAAGGTGGTGAAGGGTCTAGAGCACGTCTTATGAGGAGTGGCTGAGAGAACAGGGGTTATTTAGTTTGAAGAAAAGGAGACTGAAGGGGAGACCTTGTCGCTCTCTACAATTGCCCAAAAGGACATTGTGGAGAGGTTGGTGCTTGTCTCTTCTCCCAAGTGACAAGTGATAGGACAAGAGGAAATTGTCTCAAGTTGCACTAGGGGACGTTTTGGTTGGATATTAGAAAAAATTTCTTCACTGAAACGGTTGTTGGGCACTGGAACAGGCTGCCCAGGCAACTGGTTGAATCACCATCCCTGGTCATGTTTAAAAGTCTTGTAGATGTGCTGCTGAGGGACGTGGTTTAGCAGTGGACTTGGTATAGTTAGGTTAATGGCTGACCTCAGTGATCTTAAAGGTCTTTTCCAACCTAAATGATTCTATGAGGCACCATTTTGCCTACCGTCACAAGAATGTCACAAAGGGTACAACAGAACTCACAAGCTTGAACAGCCAGTGCAACAGAAATACAATTTTAAGACTGCTATGGTTTACTGCACACCTTCATTCTTGAATGTTGTGCTCTCCCCTCTGCATCATCCACGTCCCTTTAGACTGCAGAAGGAAGAACCTACTGCAGTTCTCTGCAGCTCTGAGCCTGACAGGGCCCTTGGGCACTACAATCCCAAACATCAGGATGAGTAACGATTTTTCCTGTTGTCCCTTACCTCAGTGCAGTAGTGTTTTTCAAGCCTTTGACTTTCTTTTTGCTTCTGACAGGTCAGGGAGACCACGGACACAATGGTGCTGTTCCTGCCACTCTCTTGTGATGCTGTCCAGGACGTCAGGGCAGTAGTGGAGCTTAGCACTGTCACGGTCACATGTTGGGGCTTCTCAGTGAGCTCTTCTATCCACTCACCTGTGGGGCCTGGGACACATCCCAAGAGCACAAGTGAGCCAGCCACCCCATGCATTTAAGGCTCGTATGTTAAAACATTCTCCTTTCAAGCAGTTATTTACTACTAATGACAGAGTCTGGACTGACAGCTGTCCATCTCCACAGCCCTCAGGCACTGAAGGTGGCAGCCCTTGGAAAACAGTCTGTGGCTGGTGCTGTTTCACCTGTAGCAGAGCAGGTAACTAGAGAAACTACACCATTTGAAAATTCAGATTGCAGTATTCTTTATTGCTTACCAGAAACCCCCCAGCAATGTCAGATTTGCTCCAAGGTGAACATTTAAAAGCTGTGATAGCCAATGACGTACAGATCATTGACAAACGTTAAAAGATAAGCACACAAAATTTTTCACCTGTCCACATACTAGCACACCCTCCAAATGTATTACAGCCTTTAAGTGTGAAAAGTGGAGTTCACAGAGGTTACCATAGTGAAGAATCTCATTCTCCACCAGACTTTTCTAAGCACTTGGTAGAGAACATGGGTTTAAATGTAGATAAAATAACAATTTGGAAAGTAACTTCAGCTAGACTTGGTAAAAAATTCAGATATCATGAAAATCATCAGCATTTTTTGACAGCTCTATCTTTGACATTCCTTCCTCCACACAATTCTAGTTGTACTTTACATTTATTGGAAAAATAAAACAAATGCCAGAGCAGGAATTTTGTGTAAGATCAGTCTATAAGATTTAACAATGCAGATTGCTATTTGGGTGCAACAAAAATACTGTGTATTGCAAGGCAGTAATTTGACAGGATGATTCACTGACTGAGTGCTATAAGGTTATAATAAGGCTGAAGCTATGAGCAAAATCTATTCACAACAGCAGACCCACACCTATTCAGGTAAAAAGCGGACTTCAATCATTAGATTAATCTCTGGAGCCACTGAATGTACATGTAGCTCTTACTATTCAGAAACTGTTTCAGCATTGGCATTAAGGGAACTGAGCTATCTCATGTCATGGCCCAAAGCTGTAGTCCCCCCAGAAAAAAAAACCTACTTGATTAGACTCATAAAAAAAGCAATGGAAAAGCAATTTCACCTTAAGAGTACTTGTGCCCATCTCAGTTTTTGCACATTATCAGAAACCCATGTAAAAACTATCTAAAATATTAAAGGATGTTGTGTTTAATAAAATAAATAAGAGAACTGCCAGGAATCCTCATCTGATTCTAAAAGCCTGCAACACTAACAGACAAAACCCCTATACCCAAAGGTTCTCATGTGTTATGTGTGAAGTGAAAATATTTGTTACTTTCCTGTAACATATTAATACTTCATATCCAATGAGATTTGAGTTCATCCTTAATCTATCAATCCATACAACTATACTTTGGATTAACATTTTCTCTTTTCTCTCAGGTCTCTGTCCCCAGTTAGTAGACTTCATGGAGGATACTGTAAACCATATTGCTTAATGGAAATAAGTCAGACCTTGTAAAATGGAATAACTTTTGATACTAACAGCAATGGTACATAATTTATTTTATATACTTGTATCTACTTTAATGCTTTCCATATAATGAAGCTGTCTAATAACTATTCCTAAAGAAAATTATAAGACAGTGAAATTATAACAGCAGAGACCCTATCTTTCATTTGCTGTTTCCTTTTCTCTCTTTGTTTTCCAAGTACTCTTTGTTTCAACTATAAAGTTGTTAAAAACATAGGAGTGGTAGTGGAATTCAGCTACATGCAGTCAGGCATTATGATGAATTTAAGCCTAAAAGTTAGTATTTGTACATGTTATGAGCTACAATTTTTATTAACAATGTACTTAAGTACATGAGTACATTTCCTTTTACTATCAATATTTCTGCCAGATTTAGCTACCATGTCTTGCTGCAGCATTCATGATTTGGAGACACCAGCCTCCCACAATTCTGTAAAATTGTGTAGTGCTGCGCATATTCCCCTGTTCTTATTGTATGGGCATTTTGTAAGCTATATCTATTTCCTTTTGTAGAAAAAGGTACAAAGGTGACCACAGCCATCAGAAGGATAATCATCTGAATTCACCAATGCCTGTCTCACTTGCTGATCTAATCGTCAGTCATGATACTAGTTTATACGGTAGCGTATTACTTTGTCTTTTACTAAATCTTCAGTTAAGAAACCATGGGATTCTATAGGGAAATAATAAATTACTTTTTCTCTTCTGAATTTAGCAGGCTGAACTATTTAATCTGCTATAATTTTCCCTGTGTTGTCTCAAAGTCCATGTAATTTCAGAATTCAGTGTTTAATTGTTCAATTCCCACACTCCCAACCTGAGATGTCCTTCATCCCTAAACTGGCACACACAGCCTCCAGTAGTTAGGAAGTTAAGTATTTTCAAGGATCTCTATAACCACCAATTTAATTCTTGGAATTAAATCCTCTCTTTGAAAGATGCAAGAGGGGAACCTGTTTCAGTGAGCTGCTTCTGAACCATGGGTGGTGACTCTATCAAATGTGTCACCTGCTTTCAGTTCTTAGCTCTGCCAAGATAGAACAACAAAGGCCCACCGAGGCAGGATATAATATATATTTGCACTACATTTCCTTCTCTGGTACAGGGAATTCCAGAACATCGGATTCTGACCGTGCAACAGATGCCATAGCTGCCACAGTGGTCAAACTCTGTACATTGCAGATATAATGATCTGGGAGAAAAAGACAGATTTGCTGACATACTTACTGATGTAAAAGCTAAGTGTTTTTGCTGATTGACTTCGCCGAACTTCACAAGAGCCAGAGGAGCTAAATGTTGTTACAGACAACTTATATTTTCCTGGTTCTTTCAGTTCAGCAACAAATTTGTGAGTGTCCTCACTTACTGTCAAAAATTCCGTGGAGTTCTCTAAATCAAGGGGAAAAAAAGCGTGGATTAATTGAAATTTGAAAGGCTTCAGCCACTGAGAAAATGATTTATATCAGCAATGCTAATACTGTTTCTGCTGTGGGATTAAAAGATACCCAAAAGCACTAGATTTATGTGGATAGTTCTATTTCTTGCCTTCAGCACAGGAATAATTAATGACCAAGGCTTCAGTATAGATGTAGAGGAACAATAAACCTAGGCCAAATTTTCATTCCGTAGAAGGGACGATAAAATAGTCTTATCATGACTGTGCAAGTAAGAAAAAGCATGGCATTGAAGAAAAGGAGCTTCCTATTTTGCTTTCAATTTTCTGTCTATTGCATTCTTATTCTGCAGAAAAAGTGTTTGCCCTCAGTTTGGGAAGGCTTATGAGAACTGCTTGTCAGGAAATAATATTCGTTCAGATAAAATGGTTTTTAAAGCCGAAAGTCTTTATGGAACATTTTCTTGTAGCCCTATCACTTGAAAAGTCTCCCCATTCCCCACCACAAGCCTAAGGAATGTTTGGTAGCTGTCCTCTGAGAAAACTGTTAAACTGTATCCAGACTATCTTTTCTGTATGTCCCTTCCAGTCAAGGTCCCCCTGTGAACCTTTCTCAGTAGCAGACAAAAGTACACGGTACAATGTACCTTCCTTGTCACAAATTTCTATCAGCTCATTTCTCCTTTCTCCATTACCAGCATGGATTTATGACAACTGCATTGTAAGCAGTGCAGCAACATGTGCAAAAATATAAATCCTCTTTAACAAAAAAGAATTGCAAGCTGCAATTTATCCCTCCTCTCTTACATTTATGATGCCCATCCAGAACTAGATGCTATTCAATGCAATAAACTTAAGACGTACAGATCTAACAAAGCTCTCTGAAGCACAGTACTAGGTAATTAATAATTTGTAGAGGAGAGAACCCACCAACAGAATTACAGAAAAGAGGTATGAAAAGGGTGTAAGGCTCTGTTTTACCTTCCCTTTCAATATTGATATGGAAACCATCAAATGCAGTAGGTGGCTTTGGTGGTAGCCAGGTCAGCACCATTTGTACAGGAAGGAAGGACGGGGAACCTGGTGTGAGTTTTCCAGACACGTTGACGTTACTGGCCTCATAATCACTGGACACTACATTGACAAATTCTTCTTCACCCTCTGATGACTCAGCTTCATTAGGCCACCAATATGGCTGTGATGTGGTTTCGTACTGAGTGCTGTTATAGCGGTAGTCGAGCCAGGCTGCAGATGTGTTTGCTGCTGGCATTTCAGATGGGTTGTCAGAAAAAT